>NW_027604132.1:0-6000 GCF_053455715.1 Rhinoraja longicauda
ATTTAAAACCAAGGTATGGAGACATTCCTTCTCACAGTGACTCTGGAATTCTCTACCCCTGAGGGATATCTTCAAAAGTGGAAGTGGATACATTTTTGAAAAATTGGGGGCTATTGGAATTGGCAAAAAAATAACTAGGTTTGTGATAATGTACTGAATGATGGGGGATATACCAATTCCAGCTCCTGTTCTGTTCTTGTGTGTATCCTCCACCTTTCCACATCTCATGATTTCACTTAAAGCTCAGTGTTTTATTACATACAGTGAACAGGATTTCAAATCATGGCCTTGAAAATAATTTGGGGAAAGCAGTTTTCGAACATTTATCAGATACCTTGGAGAATCTGTACTGGTTATTTGCGTGGCATGAAGAGGTTTATGTGCACATTAAATTAGCAGGAAGTGGACAAGAATACAAATACACAAAGCCACCAACCAGAAATATCTCCAACTGCAACTTCTCCATTACATTGTGCAATAGATTTAGTTTTCTCAGTGGGACAAATTTTGTAATGCTGATCACATGATGCTGATGAAGTCAAAGTCTTGCAAAACTATCAGTGAAAAAGTATATTTATATAAACCTATGCTTATTACATGATCACCATATTAAGAATTAACACTTTTTTTAAAAAGTCACTTGTACATCCATATTTGGTTTAAGAAATTTTGAATAGATGGGATTTTGTTTATAACAGGAAAGGATCATTTATATCCAAACATAAATAAATATTAGAAACTATTACAAAAGAAACAGAATAATAAATGGTCTTACTGGCCTTGCTGACACTAAATATTTATAAACAGAGAAGAATATTAGTCACACACCATGATCCATCTCATCTCAACGTTATAGAACGTAGGATAAGAACAGGCCCTTAGGGCCCATAATGTCTGTTTCAAACATCATGCCAAGGCCATCTCTTATCTACCCTCACACAATCCTTATCCCTCCATTCCCTGCATACCCAAATGCTTATCCAAAAGCCTCTTAAATGCCACTATCATATCTGCCTCAACCACTATCCCCGACAGCACATTCCAAGCACTCACCACCCTCAGTGTATAATAATTTTTGCCTTGCACATCTCCTTTAAACTTTGCCCCTCTCACCTTAAAGCTATTAACTTTTCCATATTGGTAAAAGCTTCTGTTTCTATCTCATCTTATATTCTTCAATCTGCGCTCCCCAAAACCTACTGTGTCCCAGAGGAAACAATCCAAGTCTGTCCAAACTATCTCTGTAGCTATTACCCTCTGGTCCAGATATCATTCTGGGAAACCTCCTCTGCACCCTTTCCACAGCTTTCACATGCTTCCTGCAATGGGATAACCAGAACTGCACACAATATTCCAAATGCCACCTAACCAAAGTCCTATGAAAGGAACGAATGAAAGCAAGTACATCATATGTCTTCTTTACCAATCTATCTACTCATTTTGCCACTATTAGTGAATTATGGACTTGGACCCCAAGACCCCCTGTTCGTCAATGCTGTTAAAGGTCATGCTATTATGCTAACACCTCAAAAGTGGTTATCTCGCATAGGTCGGAGTGAGCAGAGTAGTGATTAAATTTTGAAGTGGGCCTTTTTGACCAAGTTGAGGAGGTCTAGTTGCTCAATCCCCTTTTTAAATGACATAAGATCGGGAGCAGCGCGTGTGTTGGGTGGTAACATATTACATTCCCTCATCGTCCTTGGGTAAAGGGAATATTGGTAGCAATGTTTTTTTGACATTTATTGGACAATAGACAATAGGTGCAGGAGTAGGCCATTCAGCCCTTCGAGCCAGCACCACCATTCAATGTGATCATGGCTGATCATTCTCAATCAGTACCCCGTTCCTGCCTTCTCCCCATACCCCCTGACTCCGCTATGTTTAAGAGCTCTATCTAGCTCTCTCTTGAAAGCATCCAGAGAATTGGCCTCCACTGCCTTCTGAGGCAGAGAATTCCACAGATTTCCAACTCTCTGACTGAAAAAGTGTCTCCACATCTCCGTTCTAAATGGCCTACCCCTTATTCTTAAACTGTGGCCCTTGGTTCTGGACTCCCCCAACATTGGGAACGTGCTTCCTGCCTCTAATGTGTCCAATCCCTAAATAATCTTATATGTTTCAATAAGATCCCCTCTCATCCTAAATTCCAGTGTATACAATACAATACAATACAATACAATATATCTTTATTGTCATTGTACCCAGGGGTACAACGAGATTGGGAATGCGCCTCCCATATGATGCAATAATTTAAGTAATTAACAGCAACCCAACGAAACGAAACAATTGTAACAGTTTTTAGACAGGGTAAAGTGCAAGTTGATCTATGCGTTAGACAATAGACAATAGACAATAGACAATAGACAATAGACAATAGACAATAGGTGCAGGAGTAGGCCATTCAGCCCTTCGAGCCAGCACCGCCATTCAATGCGATCATGGCTGATCACTCTCAATCAGTACCCCGTTCCTGCCTTCTCCCCATACCCCCTCACTCCGCTATCCTTAAGAGCTCTATCCAGCTCTCTCTTGAAAGCATCCAACGAACTGGCCTCCACTGCCTTCTGAGGCAGAGAATTCCACACCTTCACCACCCTCTGACTGAAAAAGTTCTTCCTCATCTCCGTTCTAAATGGCCTACCCCTTATTCTTAAACTGTGGCCCCTTGTTCTGGACTCCCCCAACATTGGGAACATGTTATCTGCCTCTAATGTGTCCAATCCCCTAATTATCTTATATGTTTCAATAAGATCCCCCCTCATCCTTCTAAATTCCAGTGTATACAAGCCCAATCGCTCCAGCCTTTCAACATACGACAGCCCCGCCATTCCGGGAATTAACCTAGTGAACCTACGCTGCACGCCCTCCATAGCAAGAATATCCTTCCTCAAATTTGGAGACCAAAACTGCACACAGTACTCCAGGTGCGGTCTCACCAGGGCCCGGTACAACTGTAGAAGGACCTCTTTGCTCCTATACTCAATTCCTCTTGTTACGAAGGCCAACATTCCATTGGCTTTCTTCACTGCCTGCTGTACCTGCATGCTTCCTTTCATTGACTGATGCACTAGGACACCCAGATCTCGTTGAACTCCCCCTCCTCCTAACTTGACACCATTCAGATAATAATCTGCCTTTCTATTCTTACTTCCAAAGTGAATAACCTCACACTTATCTACATTAAGCTGCATCTGCCATGTATCCGCCCACTCACACAACCTGTCCAAGTCACCCTGCAGCCTTATTGCATCTTCCTTACAATTCACACTACCCCCCAACTTAGTATCATCTGCAAATTTGCTAATGGTACTTTTAATCCCTTCGTCTAAGTCATTAATGTATATCGTAAATAGCTGGGGTCCCAGCACCGAACCTTGCGGTACCCCACTGGTCACTGCCTGCCATTCCGAAAGGGACCCATTTATCCCCACTCTTTGCTTTCTGTCTGTCAACCAATTTTCTATCCATGTCAGTACCCTACCCCCAATACCATGTGCCCTAATTTTGCCCACTAATCTCCTATGTGGGACCTTGTCGAAGGCTTTCTGAAAGTCGAGGTACACCACATCCACTGACTCTCCCTTGTCAATTTTCCTAGTTACATCCTCAAAAAATTCCAGTAGATTTGTCAAGCATGATTTCCCCTTCGTAAATCCATGCTGACTCGGAATGATCCCGTTACTGCCATCCAAATGCTCAGCAATTTCGTCTTTTATAATTGACTCCAGCATCTTCCCCACCACTGATGTCAGACTAACTGGTCTATAATTACCCGTTTTCTCTCTCCCTCCTTTCTTAAAAAGTGGGATAACATTTGCTATCCTCCAATCCACAGGAACTGATCCTGAATCTATAGAACA
Source organism: Rhinoraja longicauda (assembly GCF_053455715.1). NCBI lineage: Eukaryota > Metazoa > Chordata > Chondrichthyes > Rajiformes > Arhynchobatidae > Rhinoraja > Rhinoraja longicauda. Next base: position 3,861 of record NW_027604132.1, read on the forward strand.
TTGAAAAATGATCTCCAATGCTTCCACTATTTCTAGAGCCACCTCCTTAAGTACTCTGGGATGCAGACCATCAGGCCCTGGGGATTTATCAGCCTTCAGTCCCATCAGTCTACCCAAAACCATTTCCTGCCTAATGTGGATTTCCTTCAGTTCCTCCATCACCCTAGGTTCTCCGGCCCCTAGAACATTTGGGAGATTGTGTGTATCTTCCTCAGTGAAGACAGATCCAAAGTAACGGTTTAGCTCGTCTGCCATTTCTTTGTTCCCCATAATAAATTCCCCTGCTTCTGTCTTCAAGGGACCCACATTTGCCTTGACTATTTTTTTCCTCTTCACGTACCTAAAAAAACTTTTGCTATCCTCCTTTATATTATTGGCTAGTTTACCCTCGTACCTCATCTTTTCTCCCCGTATTGCCTTTTTAGTTAACTTTTATTGCTCTTTAAAAGAGTCCCAATCCTCTGTCTTCCCACTCTTCTTTGCTATGTTATACTTCCTCTCCTTAATTTTTATGCTGTCCCTGACTTCCCTTGTCAGCCACAGGTGTCTCTTACTCCCCTTAGAGTCTTTCCACCTCTTTGGAATAAATTGATCCTGCAACCTCTGCATTATTCCCAGGAATACCTGCCATTGCTGTTCTACCGTCTTCCCTGCTAGGGCCTCCTTCCAATCAATTTTGGCCAGCTCCTGCCTCATGCCTCTGTAATCCCCTTTGCTATACTGTAATACCGACACTTCCGATTTTCCCTTCTGCCTTTCCATTTGCAGAGTAAAACTTATCATGTTGTGATCACTGCCTCCTAATGGCTCTTTTACCTCTAGTCCCCTTATCAGATCAGGATCATTACACAACACTAAATCCAGAATTGCCTTCTCCCTGGTAGGCTCCAGTACAAGCTGTTCTAAGAATCCATCTCGAAGGCACTCTACAAACTCTCTTTCCTGGGGTCCATTTCCAACCTGATTTTCCCAGTCTACCTGCATGTTGAAATCTCCCATAACCACCGTAGCATTACATTTTTGACACGCCAATTTTATCTCCTGATTCAACTTGCACCCTATGTCGAGGCTACTCATTTCTATCCATACTGATTCAACATCTCCTGATTCTATGTCACCCCTTGCAAGGGAATGAATATCATTCCTTACCATCAGAGCAACCCCACCCCCTCTGCCCACCTGTCTGTCTTTTTGTGGCCATCCGGCTCAGCACGACCAGTTCATAGCAGCTATGGCCCTGGGGATGAAGCTGTTCCTGAGTCTGGAGGTGCGGGCGTAGAAGGCCTTGTATCGTCGCTCCAGTCTATCAACATACGACAGTCCCGCCATTTCGGGAATTAACCTAGTGAACCTATGCTGCAAGCCCTCAATAACAAGAATATTCTTCCTCAAATTTGGAGACCAAAATTGCACACAGTATTCCAGGTGCGGTCTCACTAGGGCCCTGTACAACTGCAGAAGGACCTCTTTGCTCCTATACTCAACTCCTCTTGTTATGAAGGCCATCATTCCATTGGCTTTCTTCACTGCCTGCTGTACCTGCATGCTTCCTTTCAGTGACTGATGCACTAGGACACTCAGATCTCGTTGTACGTCCCCTTTTCCTAACTTGACACCATTCAGATAATAATCTGCCTTCCTATTCTTACCACCAAAATCGATAACCTCACATTTATCCACTTTAAACTGCATCTGCTATGCATCTGCCCACTCACACAACCTGTCCAAGTCAACCTGCAACCTCATAGCATCTTCCTCACAGTTCAGTGCCACCCAGCTTTGTGTCATCTGCAAATTTGCTAATGTTACTTTGAATCCCTTCATCCAAGTCATTAATGTATATTGTAAATAGCTGCGGTCCCAGCACCCAGCCTTGCAATACCCCACTAGTCACTGCCTGCCATTCTGAACGGGACCCATTTATACCCACTCTTTGCTTTCTGTCTGCCAACCAATTTTCTATCCATGTCAGTACCCTACCCCCAATACCATCTTCAGTTTAAACTAGCATCTGCAGTTCCTTCCTATGGGTTTTCATATTGTGTTTAGATACATCTGCCGTTCGTTTCGTTACTCCAGAATCCATAACAATTTCATCCGTCTTTAAATAGTGTCGGCTCTTGTATTGAAGTCACAGCAA
>NW_027604133.1:0-6000 GCF_053455715.1 Rhinoraja longicauda
AACCCTCACCCTCAACCCTCAACCCTCACCCTCAACCCTCACCCTCAACCCTCACCCTCAACCCTCACCCTCAACACTCACCCTCAACCCTCACCCTCAACCCTCACCCTCAACCCTCACCCTCAACCCTCACCCTTAACCCTCACCCCTAACCCTCACCCTTAACCATCACCCTTAACCCTCACCCTTAACCCTCACCCTTAACGCACACACTTAACCCTCACCCTTAATCCTTAACCCTCACCCTTAATCCTTAACCCTCACCCTTAACCCTCACCCTTAACTCTCACCCTTAACTCTCACCCTTAACCCTCACCCTTAACCATCACCCTTAACCCTCACCCTTAACCCTCACCCTTAACCCTCACCCTTAACCCTCACCTTTATCCCTCACCCTTAATCCTTAACCCTCACCCTCAACCCTCACCCTCAACCATCACCCTCAACCTTCACCATTAACCTTCACCCATAACCCTCACCCTTAACCCTCACCCTTAACCCTCACCCTTAACCCTCACCCTTAACCCTCACCCTTAACCCTCACCCTTAACCCTCACCCTTAACCCTCACCCTTAACCCTCACCCTTAACCCTCACCCTTAACCCTCACCCTTAACGCTCACCCTTAACCCTCACCCTTAACCCTCACCCTTAACCCTCACCCTTAACCCTCACCCTTAACCCTCACCCTTAACCCTTAACCCTCACCCTTAACCATCATCCTTAACCCTCACCCTTAACCCTCACCCTTAACCCTCACACTTAACCCTCACCCTTAATCCTTAACCCTCACCCTTAACCCTCACACTCAACCCTCACACTTAACCATCACCGTTAACCCTCACCCTTAACCCACACCATTAACCCTCACCCTTAACCCTCACCCTTAACCCTCACCCTTAACCCTTAACCCTCACCCTTAACCCTCAACCTTAACCCTCACCCTTAACCCTCACCCTTAACCCTCACATTTAACCCTCACCCTTAATCCTTAACCCTCGCCCTTAACCCTCGCCCTTAACCCTCGCCCTTAACCCTCGCCCTTAACCCTCGCCCTTAAGCCACGCCCTTAACCCTCCCCCTTAACCTTCCCTCTTAACCCTCCCCCTTAACCCTCCCCCTTAACCCTCCCCCTTAACCCTCACCCTTAACCCTCACCCTTAACCCTTAACCCTCGCCCTTAACCCTCACCCATAACCCTCACCCTTAACCCTCACCCTTAACCCTCACCCTTAACCCTCACCCTTAACCCTCACCCTTAACCCTCACCCTTAACCCTCACCCTTAACCCCCACCCATAACCCTCACCCTTAATTCTCACCCTTAACCCTCACCCTTAACCCTCACCCTTAACCCTCACCCTTAACACTCACCCTTAACCCCTAACCCTCACCCTTAACCCTCACCCTTAACCCTCACCCTTAACCCTCAACCTTAACCCACACACTTAACCCTCACCCTTAATCCTTAACCTCGCCCTTAACCCTCGCCCTTAACCCTCGCCCTCAACCCTCGCCCTCAACCCTCGCCCTCAACCCTCGCCCTCAACCCTCGCCCTCAACCCTCGCCCTCAACCCTCGCCCTCAACCCTCGCCCTCAACCCTCGCCCTCAACCCTCGCCCTCAACCCTCAACCCTCACCCTCAACCCTCACCCTCAACCCTCACCCTCAACCTCAACCCTCACCCTCAACCCTCACCCTCAACCCTCACCCTCAACCCTCAACCTCAACCCTCACCCTCAACCCTCACCCTCAACCCTCACCCTCAACCCTCACCCTCAACCCACACCCTCAACCCTCACCCTCAACCCTTACCCTCAACCCTCACCCTTAACCCTCACCCTTAACCCTTAACCCTCACCCCTAACCCTCACCCTTAACCATTACCCTTAACCCTCACCCTTAACCCTCACCCTTAACGCACACACTTAACCCTCACCCTTAATCCTTAACCCTCACCCTTAACCCTCACCCTTAACCCTCACCCTTAACCCTCACCCTTAACCCTCACCCTTAACTCTCACCCTTAACCCTCACCCTTAACCATCACCCTTAACCCTCACCCTTAACCCTCACCCTTAACCCTCACCTTTATCCCTCACCCTTAATCCTTAACCCTCACCCTCAACCCTCACACTCAACCATCACCCTTAACCTTCACCATTAACATTCACCCTCAACCCTCACCCATAACCGTCACCCTTAACCCTCACCCTTAACCCTCACCCTTAACCCTCACCCTTAACCCTCAACCTTAACCCTCACCCTTAACCCTCACCCTTAACCCTCACCCTTAACCTTCACTCACCCTTAACCCTCACCCTTAACCCTCACCCTTAACCATCTCCCTTAACCCTCACCCTTAACCATCTCCCTTAACCCTCACCCTTAACCCTCACCCATACCCCTCACCCTTCACCCTCACCCTTCACCCATCACCCTCAACCCTCACCCTCAACCCTCACCCTCAACCCTCACCCTCAACCCTCACCCTCAAACCTCACCCTCAACCCTCACCCTCAACCTCAACCCTCACCCTTAACCCTCACCCTTAACCATCACCATTAACCCTCACCTTTAACGCTCACCCTTAACCCTCACCCTTAACACTCACCCTTAACCCTTAACCCTCACCCTTAACCCTCACCCCTCACCCTTAACCCTCACCCATAACCCTCACCCTTAACCCTCACCCTTAACCCTCACCCTTAACCCTCACCCTTAACCCTCACCCTTAACCCTCACCCTTAACCCTCACCCTTAACCCTCACCCTTAACCCACACCCTTAACCCTCACCGTTAATTCTCACGCTTAACCCTCACCCTTAACCCTCACCCTTAACCCTCACCCTTAACCCTCACCCTTAACCCTCACCCTTAACCCTCACCGTTAACCCTTAACCCTCACACTTAACCCTCACCCTTAACCCTCACCCTTAACCCTCACCCTTCACACTCAGCCTTAACCCTTAACCCTCACACTTAACCCTCACCCTTAATCCTTAACCCTCACACTTAACCATCACCCTTAACCCTCACCCTTAACCCTCACCATTACCTCTCACACTTAACCCTCACCCTTAATCCTTAACCCTCACCATTAACCCTCACCCTTAACCCTCACCCTTAACCCTCACCCTTAACCCTCACCCTTAACCCTCACCCTTAACACTTAACCCTCACTCTTAACCATCCCCCATAACCCTCACCCTTAACCCTCACCCTTAACCCTCACCCTTAACCCTCACCCTCAACCCTCACCCTCAACCCTCACCTTTAACCCTCACCCTTAATCCTTAACCTTCACCCTTCACCCTCACCCTTCACCCTCACCCTCACCATTCACCCTCACCCCTCACCCTCAACCCTCACCCTCAACCCTCACCCTCAACCCTCACCCTCAACCCTCACCCTTAACCCTCACCCTTAACCCTTAACCATCACCCTTAACCCTCACCCTTAACCCTCACCCTTAACCCTCACACATAACCCTCACCCTTAATCATTAACCCTCACCCTTAACCCTCACCCTTAACCCTCACCCTAAACCATCACCCTTAACCCTCACCCTTAACCCTCACCCTTAACCCGCTACCCTTAATTCTCACGCTGAACCCTCACCCTTAACCATCACCATTAACCCTCACCCTTAACCCTCACCCTTAACGCTCACCTTTAACCCTCACCCTTAATCCTTAACCCTCACCCTTAACCCTCACCCTTAACCCTCACCCTTAACCCTCACCCTTAACCCTCACCCTTAACCCTCACCCTTAACCCTCAACCTTAACCCTCACCCTTAACCCTCACCCTTAACCCTCACCCTTAACCCTTAACCCTCACCCTTAACCCTCAACCATAACCCTCACCCTTAACCCTCACCCTTAACCCTCACCCTTAACCCTCACCCTTAAACCTCACCCTTAACCCTCACCCTTAACCCTCACCCTTAACCCTTATCCCTCACCCTTATCCCTCACCCTTAACCCTCACCCTTACCCCTCACCCTTACCCCTCACCCTTAACCCTTAACCCTCACCCTTAACCATCACCCTTAACCCTCACCATTAACCCTCACCCTTAACCCTCACCCTTACCCCACACCCTTAACCCTCACCCTTAACCCTCACCCTTAACCCTCACCCTTAACCCGCTACCCTTAATTCTCACGCTGAACCCTCACCCTTAACCATCACCATTAACCCTCACCCTTAACCCTCACCCTTAACGCTCACCTTTAACCCTCACCCTTAATCCTTAACCCTCACCCTTAACCCTCACCCTTAACCCTCACCCTTAACCCTCACCCTTAACCCTCACCCTTAACCCTCAACCTTAACCCTCACCCTTAACCCTCACCCTTAACCCTCACCCTTAACCCTTAACCCTCACCCTTAACCCTCAACCATAACCCTCACCCTTAACCCTCACCCTTAACCCTCACCTTTAACCCTCACCCTTAATCCTTAACCCTCACCCTTAACCCTCACCCTTAACCCTCACCCTTAACCCTCACCCTTAACCCTCACCCTTAACCCTCACCCTTAAACCTCACCCTTACTCCCTCACCCTTAACCCTCACCCTTAACCCTTATCCCTCACCCTTATCCCTCACCCTTAACCCTCACCCTTACCCCTCACCCTTAACCCTTAACCCTCACCCTTAACCATCACCCTTAACCCTCACCCTTAACCCTCACCCTTAACCCTCACCCTTACCCCACACCCTTAACCCTCACCCTTAACCCTCACCCTTAACCCTCAACCTTAACCCTCACCCTTAACCCTCACCCTTAACCCTCACCCTTAACCCTTAACCCTCACCCTTAACCCTCACCCTTAACCCTCACCCTTAACCCTCACCCTTAACCCTCACCCTTAACCCTCACCCTTAACCCTCACCCTTAACCCTCACCCTTAACCCTCACCCTTAACCCTCACCCTTAACCCTCAACCTTAACCCTCACCCTTAACCCTCACCCTTAACCCTCACCCTTAACCCTTAACCCTCACCCTTAACCCTCAACCATAACCCTCACCCTTAACCCTCACCCTTAACCCTCACCTTTAACCCTCACCCTTAATCCTTAACCCTCACCCTTAACCCTCACCCTTAACCCTCACCCTTAACCCTCACCCTTAACCCTCACCCTTAACCCTCACCCTTAAACCTCACCCTTAACCCTCACCCTTAACCCTCACCCTTAACCCTTATCCCTCACCCTTATCCCTCACCCTTAACCCTCACCCTTACCCCTCACCCTTACCCCTCACCCTTAACCCTTAACCCTCACCCTTAACCATCACCCTTAACCCTCACCCTTAACCCTCACCCTTAACCCTCACCCTTACCCCACACCCTTAACCCTCACCCTTAACCCTCACCCTTAACCCTCACCCTTAACCCGCTACCCTTAATTCTCACGCTGAACCCTCACCCTTAACCATCACCATTAACCCTCACCCTTAACCCTCACCCTTAACGCTCACCTTTAACCCTCACCCTTAATCCTTAACCCTCACCCTTAACCCTCACCCTTAACCCTCACCCTTAACCCTCACCCTTAACCCTCACCCTTAACCCTCACCCTTAACCCTCAACCTTAACCCTCACCCTTAACCCTCACCCTTAACCCTCACCCTTAACCCTTAACCCTCACCCTTAACCCTCAACCATAACCCTCACCCTTAACCCTCACCCTTAACCCTCACCTTTAACCCTCACCCTTAATCCTTAAGCCTCACCCTTAACCCTCACCCTTAACCCTCACCCTTAACCCTCACCCTTAACCCTCACCCTTAACCCTCACCCTTAAACCTCACCCTTAAACCTCACCCTTAACCCTCACCCTTATCCCTCACCCTTATCCCTCACCCTTAACCCTCACCCTTACCCCTCACCCTTACCCCTCACCCTTAACCCTTAACCCTCACCCTTAACCATCACCCTTAACCCTCACCCTTAACCCTCACCCTTAACCCTCACCCTTACCCCACACCC
>NW_027604134.1:0-6000 GCF_053455715.1 Rhinoraja longicauda
AGAGTACTCAACATGATCACAAAGTGAAATCGGTGGTTGACTCCATGATGCATGTCACTTGACCTCAGCTTGTCAAAATCATACAGGCATGTCATAACTCGGCCTCTACTTTAAAATCTTAGCTTCAGTTTCATTTTTTTTTAGCTGTTTTGGCAAACGCTTTTTGTACAGTTGCCTTCCCTTTCGCTCCTCCCAACCGCTACGGAATCCATCCTGTAAACAGGCTGTCCCAAAAAATGCCACACAAAACAAGTGGTGATGTGTACAGCTAAACATATTGGAGTACACAGAAAACCCTCACTTGTGCTTTTCCTTCCTAACACCTGATGTTTCAGTGTACATACTTTTGTCATATCTCTTTACCAAGTGATTTGAAATATTCTGTTATAATCACACTTAAAGAAGTAGGCAGGAGAAAGTGTATTACATTTAAAGAGGTATCACCATCTTGTAAACCACGTTGTATAAACACTTATATTTTCAAAGATTTTGGTTTGCAATTTGATAAAACATTCTTAATGAAGCCAATGTTTGTAATTAGATTACTTTGTTCAGCAATCCAGCTTTTTAGATTGCAGCGACCATAGGGATTGGTCCTGAGAGTCGAACCCTCGGATTGGCCAGCAAGGTCAGGTGGTGGTTTTGGCGCCCAAAACCAGTCAGTGGGAAGAGAACTTCGATGTGAACAGTTTGAGTTAATGGTTGTCTGTAATCTCGTTTGTTATCCTTTGTGATTGAATATTGCTGCCGCTATAAACTTCTTCAACAAAGTACAAGCCTCCAGGCTCGCCATATTGGTGACCCCGACGTGATCTAGCCAATCATCTACCATGGAGGGACACGACGCCCCTGCTTTGGTTCTAACGCCCGGCGTACCGCAGCTAATCGCGGTCAGCGTTCATCTTCCTCCGTTTTGGGCGCATCAACCACACCTTTGGTTTGCCCATGCTGAAGCGCAGTTCCACCTGAGAAACATCTCGGTGGATGAGACAAAGTATTATTACCTGGTCAGCGCCCTACCGCCGGAGACGTCCGCGCGGGTGTTGCAGTTCTTCACCTCCCCTCCGGCAGAGGGCAAGTACGAGGCGCTGAAGGTACTCATGCTCCGAACCTTCGGATTCAGTAGGCATGATCGAGCTGAGAGGCTTATGCACCTACCGGATCTCGGAGATCGGCTGCCGTCCACCCTCATGGCCGAAATGTTGGCGCTGGCAGGTGAGCACAAGGATTGCCTCATGTTCGAGCAGGCATTCCGAGAGCAACTTCCAGAAGATGTTAGGCTTATGCTCACGGATTGTTCTTTTAAGGACCTCGTGGCATACGCGGAGAAAGCTGATGCGCTCATGGCATCGAAAAAACACAGTTCGATCAACAGGGTCTCGGCACCATCGGGCAGCCCGCAGCGGCACCAAATCATGGCGTTGTCCATTACATTCCCACCGAGGGGCCCCCCGTTTTCGCTCGGGCCCGGAGGTTGCCGCCGGACAAACTGATGGTAGCGCGTGAAGAATTTCCGAAGATGGAACAAATGGGCATTGTCCGTCGGTCCGACAGCCCGTGGGCCTCTTCGTTGCATATGGTCTCCAAAGCATCTGGGGGGTGGAGACCATGTGGAGATTACCGGCGCCTTAACGCCGTCACCACGGCAGACCGCTACCCCGTACCGCACATCCAGGACTTCTCATCTAGGCTGGAAGGTGCCATGGTATTCTCCAAAATTGATTTGGTGCGGGGCTACCACCAGATTCCTGTGCATCCGGAAGACGTGCCGAAGACGGCCACGATCACTCCGTTCGGGTTGTTCGAATGGCTGCGTATGCCTTTCGGTTTGAAAAACGCGGCACAGGCTTTCCAGCGGCTTATGGACCATGTTGGTCGGGAATTGTCTTTTGTTGTCATTTATTTGGATGATATCCTGGTCGCCAGTCGCTCGGAGCAGGAACACCTGGTCCATTTGCGGACCGTGTTCCGGCGGCTTCAAGACCACGGGCTCATCATCCACCCCTCCAAGTGTCAATTTGGCCTCCCCTCTATTGATTTCTTAGGACACCGGATCACCTCAGCCGGCGCCACTCCTTTGCCCGAAAAAGTGGAGGCTGTCCGTGCCTTCCCGCGGCCCACCACAGTAAAGGGGTTGCAGGAGTTCGTGGGGATAGTGAATTTCTATCCCAGGTTCGTGCCGGCAGCAGCACAGATCATGCGTCCGCTCTTCCAGTGTCTCGCAGGCAAACCTGTCGAGTTGGAGTGGTCCGCAGCCGCTGAGAAGGCCTTTGAGGCAGCTAAAGTGGCTCTCGCAGACGCCACAATGCTCGTCCACCCAAGCGCCTCCACCCCCACGGCCCTGACGGTCAATTCGTCGGATGTGGCGGTGGGAGGGGTTTTGGAACAGCATGTAGATGGCAGTTGGCAGCCCTTGGCGTTTTTCAGCCGACAGCTTAATGCGGCTGAGCTGAAATATGGCGCCTTTGACCGAGAGCTTCTGGCTCTCTATTTAGCTGTCCGCCACTTTAGGTATTTTCTAGAAGGCCGCCCATTTGTGGCCTTTACTGACCACAAGCCATTGACTTTTGCTTTTTCGAAAGTGTCCGACCCATGGTCGGCCCGCCAGCAGCGGCACCTGACTGCCATCTCAGAGTTTACCACCGATGTCCGCCACGTCGCGGGTCAGCTTAATGCCGTTGCTGATGCCCTGTCCAGGCCAGCCATTTCCCCAATTTCAGCGGTGGAATGCGAGGTAGATTTCCAGGAGCTTGCGGAGGCACAGCGCCTGGCAGACACTGCCTCAGCATACCAGTCCACCACTTCGGGGTTGAAGTTGGCCCAAGTGGCTTGCGGGCCTGCGGGTACAAAAGTCTGGTGTGATGTTTCCCTTCCCCGCCCTAGGACGGTGGTGCCGGCCGCCCTTCAGCGCCAGGTGTTTGATGCCATTCATGGGCTGGCGCACCCGTCCATTCGCTCCACCTCTGCCTTATTAGCCGCTAGGTTTGTGTGGCATGGCCTGCGGAAGCAAGTAGCCGCTTGGGCCCGATCCTGTGTTCCCTGCCAGACCGCTAAAGTTCACAGGCCTGTCCAACCTCCGGTGCAGGAGTTTGCAGTCCCTGCGGTCCGTTTTTTCCATATTCATGTTGATTTAGTTGGGCCTTTACCTTCCTCCAGGAGCTACATTCACCTACTCATGGTGGTTGACCGATTTACCCGTTGGCCGGAGGCCTTCCCGTTGTCCGACACCTCTGCCGCCTCTTGTGCCCGGGCCCTGGCCCTCCATTGGGTGGCCCGCTTCGGTGTTCCGTCCGTCATTACCACCGACCGGTGGTCCCAGTTCACCTCTGCCCTTTGGGCTACGCTAGCGGAGCTGTACGGTTCCCGGTTGCAGCAGACCACGGCGTACCACCCCCAGGCTAATGGGCTCGTGGAGAGGTTTCACAGGCAACTTAAGGCGGCCCTCAGTGCGCGGCTGGACGGCCCTGACTGGGTAGACCAGCTCCCCTGGGTCCTTTTGGGCATCTGTACTGCTCCTAAGCAGGATCTCGGAACCGTCCGCGGAACTGGTATATGGCTCGCCACTCAGAGTGCCCGGGGATTTCCTTCCGGAGTCCTCTGGTCAGCAGTCCTCGGTTCCGTCGGTTTTAGCATCCCTCCGGGCGCGAGTGGGTTCCCTGGCTCCGGTTCCTACTTCGCATCATGGGTGTTCCATGGTGCATGAACAGCCTGCCTTGAAGGACTGTGAATTTGTGTTTCTGCGTAGGGATGCCCATCGTTCCCCGTTGCAGAGGGTCTATGAAGGACCGTTCCGCGTGTTGCGTAAAGGGACGGTCACCTTCACCTTGGATGTTGGGGGCAGGAGTGAGCTCGTCTCTGTGTCCAGGCTCAAACCTGCACACTTGGATCAGGGCCGCCCTGTCCTGGTCGGTCAACCGCCTCGACGGGGCCGTCCTCCTGCAATTCCCCCTGATCCGGGACCCCCTGCTCCTGTGGTTCCTGCAGCCCCTCTCCTTACTCGTTCTGGTCGCGAAATCCGGCTCCCTGCTAGGTTCCGTACCTCGGGTTCTGGGGGGGGGGGGGGGGGTCATGTAGCGACCATAGGGATTGGTCCTGAGAGTCGAACCCTCGGATTGGCCAGCAAGGTCAGGTGGTGGTTTTGACGCCCAAAACCAGTCAGTGGGAAGAGAACTTCGATGTGAACAGTTTGAGTTAATGGTTGTATGTAATCTGGTTTGTTATCCTTTGTGATTGAATATTGCTGCCGCAATAAACTTCTTCAACAAAGTACAAGCCTCCAGACTCGCCATAAGATGTAACTTTTATAATCCTGCAGAATTTTGGTCCATATAAGAGCACTGCAAAATATACAAAATCACCAGACTTTAAAACAGCTTGATTTGTGAAAAATTGTGCAGCAAGCATATGTTCCCATAGCAACCAAACAGTTACCAGATTTAGGCCAGCCAATCAAAAAAGCTCCTGCAGTCACAGCCCAGACAAGAACAGGAGAGCAGCATTTTGAAGTAGATGTCATGAACTCACCACATGTTATTGAATGTCATTTTTCCACAGTACTTCTACTCCTTGGCGTCTTAACAATTGGATACATCGTTACACAATCAGTTTGCATTTATTTCTGAACATAATCAGAAAGCAAGCTTATGCATCTGAGTAATACTAAAACTGTTCAACAGCAATTCCAGCTGCAATGCCTGCCAAGTATCCTGTTGGATACATATCAATTTCCAAAATGAACCCAATGTGAGTTTTGTTTACGCAGGCCATAGAATATCACAAAATATTGAGGAATTATTCCACCTCTCTTTGAAAAATGCTTGAATATCATCTAGTGACCAGTACAGGAATATAATGCATATCTTTTAAGATTAGCTTTGATGCTTCATCATTACTTGGAGGTGTAACTGTGTTACTGCATTGTTGCTGTAATGTAATCCAAAGAGTTCCACTAACAACAATGTTGGAGTGTATTGACAAAATGGATTGCAGCAATTCAAAAAGGCTCCACTACCTTCTCAGGAATTATTAAAGTTTTGCCTTGCCTGTGCTGCCTGTATCCGATGAACGTATAAATAAAATTAAAGAAAGCAAATATTTCCCATTCCACTCAAACTTCCAGCTTACCTTTCTATTGGAATCAAAATTGTTCAATTTTACTTCAGAATCGAATTAAGAAAATATGATGCTTTTAAACTTCGACGGGGCTTTATTGGTACACAGTAGATGCCAAGGGTGGAGAATTAAAACAACAGGCAATTAAATAGTCAGATTTAGGCTTGTGGACGTTAGGAGGGTTTTACTGATGAAACACCCAATCTGCAATTTCTTAATTCCATGTTTCAGTTTTTATATCAATGATTTAGGTAGGAAAATATCATCATTTATAATTTCTAAAGAAAAACTGAGAACTGAACAAATGAGTACTTGGCAGAGCCCCTCTGTTTGTTCAACAAGGGTGACCCTGATCCTTTGTTGTTTCCCACTTTCATTCTCCATCCCACTCCCACTCTGACCCCCCTCCCCAGTTCAGTTTCATACACTGTACAATCAAAGCCCAAACTGAGCTTGAGGAACAGCACATCCTCTTCCATTTTGGCTTTACAGCCCTTGGAACTCCTGATACCTGATCCGCTGAGTATTTCCAGCATTCTCTTTTGTTTTAGATTTCCATCAGCTGCTGTGTTTTACATGTCACAATTCAAATATGAATTCTCTCTCTCCACTGCCATCATTTATCTCCCTCCTTTTGTACAATTCCAGAAAGATAGGATAACATTATTATTTCTCTCCTCGATAACACCAAAACGAATCACATCACCTGGACAATCCTGGCCTCCGCCCTTTCTTTCCTTTTGTTCTCAACATTACTATCTCTGCAACTTTAAATGCGTTTGTTTTCTCACTATTCTGTTCAAGTATTGTTAATCTGAAATGTCTACTCTGTTTTACTCTCCATAGATGCTGCCTGACTGCTAAATATTATTAAGTAACAGAACAATG
>NW_027604135.1:0-6000 GCF_053455715.1 Rhinoraja longicauda
GGGAGGTGGGGGGAGGGAGGGAGAGAAGGAGACAGGATTTGAGGGAGAAATGGGGAATTGAGTGAAAAAGAGATAATGTGAATATTGAGAAATGGAGAGAAAGAGGGAGGGAAGGAAGGAGGGAGGGAGAGAGGGAGGGAGGGAGGTGATGAGGGGAGGTGGGGGGAGGGAGGGAGAGAGGGAGGGAGGGAAGGAGAGAGGATTTGAGGGAGAAATGGGGAATTGAGTGAAAAAGAGAGAGGGCAGAGAGAGGGAGAAATGGGAGAGAGTAGGAGAGAGAGAGAGGGGGAGAGGGGGGATCAAATATTTGTTAGGTTTAATTTATTATTGTAAGTGTATTATAAAGTGCAGGGGGGAGAATGAGGGGGTAGAAACTGAAATAAACACTTCAATGATCAGGGACTGTCATTAAAAATGATCAATACATATGACAGGCAATGGTGTTATTTTTCTGCTTAATCTGCATCTTTGAGCAACGTGGCCACTTGTTGATGTTTAATTCCTCTGACTTCAAGGCTAGAGTTTAGTGGGAACTAAATATCCAAACAGAAGTCAGGCGGGTTAAAAGCAGTTTATTTGTTAGTGCTGCACCTGCCACAAATGTCAGGCACATGTTGTGGTGTTTCATGGGGAGGGAGAGCGTATTTCACTTCATCAGACGGTTATCAAATGTCAGTCTAGTTTAATTGTTCATTGCAAATGGCATTTTATCAAGTGGAGAGTGGGGAGAAAGAAGAGAGAGAGAGAGAGAGAGAGAGAGAGAGAGCGAGAGAGAGAGAGAGAGAGAGAGAGAGAGAGAGAGAGAGAGAGAGAGAGAGAGAGAGAGAGAGAGAGAGAGAGAGAGAGAGAGAAGAGAGGGAGAGAGAGAGAGTGTGTGTGTGTGTGTGTGTGTGTGTGTGTGTGTGAGAGAGAGAGAGAGAGGGAAAGAGAGAGAGAGTAATGCAGAGACAGGGGCAGTGTCAGCATCCATCCATCTATGGCGAGTCCGAGACTTGTAGTTGTAGATGAAGTTTATTGCAACCGCAATACACGAATACAGAATCAAAACAACAAGTCGCAGGACAACCAATATAAACTTACTGTCTTCCTTGAAGACTCAAACGAACTAACCTAATCGGGCGCCAAACGCACCCATGACATCGCTGACCAATCAGCGATGTCCTTCCCTGGACCAATCCCCATGGTCGCGTTCCCACGTGACCTCGCTGGCCAATCCGAGGGTTCGACGACCTAGACCATTCTCCATGGTCGCTACATGACCCCCCCCAGAACCCGAGGTGCGGAACCTAGCTGGGAGCCTGATTTCGCGACCACAACGAGTACGGAGAGGGACAGCCTGAACCACAGGAGCCGGAGGTTCCGGACTTGGTGGAACCGCCGGAACGAGAGGTTCTGGAGGAACTACCGGCACGGGGGGCTCTGGAGGAACTGCCGAAACGGGAGGTCCTGAAGGAACTGTCAGAACGGGGGTTTCTGGACTGGGCGGTCTGACAGGGCACGCAGGAACGTGCCCACCCCGCTACCTGTTTTCTCAGGCCATGCCAGACAAACCTCGCTGCTACCAAGGCAGAGGTGGAGCGGATGGACGGGTGCGCCAGCCCGTGAATGGCATCGAAAACCCGGCGCTGAAGGGAGGGCGGTACTACCGGCCTGGGGCGAGGAAGAGAAACATCGCACCAGACATTCGTGCCCTCCGAACCACAAGCTACCTGGGCCAACTTCAATCCCGAAGTGGTGGACTGGTACGTCGAAACGGTATCCGCCAGGAGCTGTGCCTCCGCGAGCTCCTGGGGATCCACTTCACAGTCCACCGCCGAAATAGGGGGAAAAGCAGGTCTAGACAGGGCGTCAGCAACGGCATTCAGCTTACCCGCGATATGACGGACATCTGTGGTAAATTCTGAGATAGCAGTGAGGTGCCGCTGCTGGCGGGCCGACCATGGGTCAGACAATTTCAAAAAAGCGAATGTTAATGGCTTGTGGTCCGTAAATGCCACAAATGGGCGGCCCTCGAGGAAATACCTGAAATGACGGACAGCTAAATGGAGAGCTAGAAGCTCTCGGTCAAATGCGCTATATTTCAGCTCGGCCGAATTTAGTTGCCGGCTGAAAAACGCTAAAGGCTGCCAACGGCCACGAACCTGCTGCTCCAGAACTCCACCCACCGCCACGTCAGAGGCGTCGACCGTCAGGGCCGTGGGGGCTGAGGGGCTCGGATGGACCAACATGGTGGCGTCTGCCAAGGCTGCCTTAGCTGCCGTAAAAGCCGACTCTGCGGCCGGGGACCACAACAATTCTACTGGATTACCTGCAAGGCATTGGAAAAGCGGGCGCAGGACTCGCGCCGCTGCCGGAACGAATCTATGGTAGAAATTAACCATGCCAACGAACTCCTGCAGCCCTTTTACTGTGGTAGGCCTGGGGAAAGCCCGAATAGCCTCCACCTTCTCTGGCAAAGGGGCAGCGCCGGCAGGGGTAATTCTGTGCCCTAGAAAATCGAGAGCAGGGAGGCCGAATTGACATTTGGAGGGTTGAATAATGAGCCCGTGGTCTTGGAGCCGCTGGAACACGGTCCGCAAATGGGCCTGGTGTTCTTGCACTGAGGGGCTGGCTACCAGGATGTCGTCTAAATAAATAAACACAAAGGGTAAACCCCGGCCCACGCGGTCCATCAGTCGCTGGAAAGCCTGTGTCTTTAAACCGAAAGGCATACGCAACCATTCAAACAACCCGAACGGAGTTATAGTTGCAGTTTTTTGTATGTCCTCCGGTCGCACCGGAATCTGATGATATCCTCGCACCAAATCGATTTTGGAAAACACTACCGCACCTTCCAGCCCAGATGAAAAGTCCTGTAGGTGCGGTATGGGGTAGCGATCAGCCGTGGTGACAGCATTGAGACGCCGATAATCGCCACATGGCCTCCACCCCCCAGATGCCTTGGAGACCATGTGTAACGGCGAGGCCCACGGGCTGTCAGACTGACGGACAATTCCCATTTCCTCCATCTTCCTGAACTCCTCCTTTGCCACCACCAGTTTGTCTGGCAGCAGTCTCCTGGCCCGAGCGAAAACGGGAGGGCCTTCGGTGTGGATGTGATGGACCACACCGTGTTTAGCCGAAGGTGCGTCGAAACGTTGAACGAGCAGCTCTGGGAACTCGGCCAGAATCGCAGCATACGAGTCGGGGGCCGCGACGACGGCCTGGACAGTAGGGCTGGGCGAGGAGGCGATTGTCGGAGCGACGTGCTCGTCTTCGGCGGAGGGTCGGAGGTCGTTACCGCGGACATCAGGAACCAGTGAAAAAGCCCAGAGAAAATCTGCGCCCAGGATCGCTTGTTTGACGTCTGCTATGATGAATGGCCATTCGTACGTGCGGAGGCCTAAACCCAGGGACATTTTCCGTGTACCGAACGTGCGAATTGGGCTGCCGTTCACCGCGATGAGGGTGGGACCTGTCTTACCCGATCTGGTTTCGAGGTCGGTCGGCGGCACTATGCTGACGATGGCTCCCGTGTCCACCAAAAATTCTGTGTCCGTGAATCGATCATGGACATAGAGGCGCCGGTTCTGGCCAATCGTAACTGCCCCTATGTACGATCGGCCGAGGCATTTCCCGCGAAGGTACAAGGCAAGCGGCAGTTGCGGGATTCGTTACCCCATCGTAGGTGATAATAGCACCAGCCGCGCTTGTGCGGATCTTTTTGGCGGGCTTTCGGAGAATTGGCGGGAGACGTGGCGCCATCTTGCCGTCGCTGTGGCGTGGTCACCGATGTCGAGACTTTGTTGATGGAATCCCCTGCCTTGTTTTTTCCCGCTATGAGCGCGTCCGCTTTCGCTGCATATGCTTCGGGGTCCTTAAAAGAACAATCCGTAAGCAGCAATCGGACATCCTCGGGGAGTTTTTCGCGGAATGCCTGTTCAAACATCGGGCAATCCGTATGCTCACTGGCTAGCACCATCATTTCGGCCATGAGGACGGAAGGCAGTTTGTCTCCAAGCTCCGGTAGGTGCAGAAGTTTTGCCGCACCACCATGCTTTTTTAACCCGAAGGTCCGCAGTAATACCTTCTTCATGGTTTCATACTTGTCTTCCGCAGGTGAATTTATTATGAACCGCATCACGCGCTTGGTTGTGTCCGGCGATAGCGCGCTGACGAGGTAGAAGTACTTCGTGGAATCATCCGACACCTTCTTTATATGGAATTGGGCCTCTGCGTGGATAAACCAAGCTTGCGGTGCGTACGTCCAAAATAACGGAAGATGAACGTCCGCCGCGCTTGACTCCGGTGTGCCCTGCTCAGTCATCGTCAACGAGGCGTCGGGTTTTTCTCAGTCGGTGATCGTCCAGATCACGTTCGGGGTCACCAATATGGCGAGTCCGAGACTTGTAGTTGTAGATGAAGTTTATTGCAACCGCAATACACGAATACAGAATCAAAACAACAAGTCGCAGGACAACCAATATAAACTTACTGTCTTCCTTGAAGACTCAAACGAACTAACCTAATCGGGCGCCAAACGCACCCATGACATCGCTGACCAATCAGCGATGTCCTTCCCTGGACCAATCCCCATGGTCGCGTTCCCACGTGACCTCGCTGGCCAATCCGAGGGTTCGACGACCTAGACCATTCTCCATGGTCGCTACACATCCATCGATGGACCTGATGGAGTTTGAAACAATATCCCCTTTGCTGGAGCAATGCCGCTCCCAATTTCCATCCCTCAGTATCGCCACGATTCCCAGTCTTTGGAGTTTCTCAATCAATTCCCTGAATAAATCACGACCTGTCTCAGCAGGGATTTCACTTGTCTGATGTCATCTATTTGCGAATCATTTCAAAATCTCTATTTTTAAACACTATTGAAACTTGACTGTCCCGGTGGAGACGGAAAGTGGTATAAAATCTCCGGGAATGTTCTGCCCCGGCATTTCATTCCGAGAGATTACCGGTAGCTCACGGGGACACGTCGCTGGGCAGAGAAAATGGGGGAAAACCTTTGGGAATATTTCGACGTGGAGAAAATCTTGTACGTGATCATTGCTGCCGTTGGAGTCCCTGGTAAGTGAGCAGAACAATTCAAAATTTATAACTCCGTCTGTGCACCGGTGTTGCCCTGAATCTGATTCTGTTACAAGATTCCCAACTGATAATCGTTGTTCAAGTATATGTGAAGTATATCAATCCTCTCAGTGAAATATTTTTGAATTAACGCTGTGATTTTTCTTACTTTCAGACAGCCGAAACTAACCCTCTCTTTCTCCCACTGCCGGGACCCACTAGAATGTTGTTCTTGCCTTCAGTGGGACCTTGCCCAGAGTTGTCCCAGTGCTCGGGACAGGCAGCTCTCCGGGACGGTGTGACTGGGAGGGGTTTACATTGTGAAGTTCACTGTGTCTGAGTTATTGATCAGAGTGAACACCCGCTCCTGTGGACACGTCTCACTGTCGATTCTGTCACAGTCGGATTCCACCGCCTGTTGGTTAATAATTGGATCGATCTCCTGAACCAGTGGCCGCGGATCTACCGGCGTGTGTTGTTACCGAACTGAGGAATGAAACCATTAATGGAGCCACTCTGCTGCCGGATCCTAAGTTGTCCCTGCCTTCCCCCGTGAACCCTCCTCGTCCCCATTAGATGCCGAGTTCCCAGAGCCCTGGTTAAGCGCGGCCGGTCACGGTTAAGTCTGTGAAACCGACCCCATCAGAGACTGTGAGCGGTGTTAACTGTAGACAGGACCATTCCGCCTATTGTAGCGGGCGGCTGCTCGTTCCCTCCCCTCCCTTTACCCCGCCCGTCGCCTTATTTCCTCTCCCCTGAAGCGGGCAGGTCGGGCACAGTCGGAGCCGGGTCTGACATTGTTAAACCTACAGCCGCGCACCGACTCCAACACTCCTGATCTCCAGCTGAAAGTGGAGCCGGTGTTCAGCCCCGGAGACCGTGTTCAGTAATGCCCAGTGTCCGTCCCCTTCTCTTTCCGCAGTGAATTTAGTGGCG
>NW_027604136.1:0-6000 GCF_053455715.1 Rhinoraja longicauda
ACGGTGGCAATGGGAGATTTCAACATGCAGGTAAACTGGGAAAATCAGGTTGGTAATGGACCCCAGGAAAGAGAGTTTGTGGGGTGTCTCCGAGATGGATTCTTAGAACCGCTTGTACTGGAGCCTACTAGGGAGAAGGCAATTCTGGATTTAGTGTTGTGTAATGAACCTGATCTGATAAGGGGACTCGAGGTAAAAGAGCCATTAGGAGGCAGTGATCACAATATGATAAGTTTTACTCTACAAATTGAGAGGGAGAAGGGAAAATCGGAAGTGTCAGTATTACAGTATAGAAAAGGGGATTACAGAGGCAGGAGCTGGCCAGAATTGACTGGAAGGAGGCCCTCGCAGGGAAGACGGTGGAACAGCAATGGCAGATATTCCTGGGAATAATGCAGAAGTTGCAAGATCAATTTATACCAAAGAGGAGGAAAGATTCCAAGGGGAGTAAGAGACACCCGTGGCTGACAAGGGAAGTCAAGGACAGCATAAAAATAAAAGAGAAGAAGTACAACAAAGCAAAGAAGAGTGGGAAGCCAAAGGATTGGGACTCTTTTAAAGAGCAACAGAAGATGACTAAGAAGGCAATACGGGGAGAAAAGATGAGGTACGAGGGTAAACTAGCCAATAATATAAAGGAGGATAGTAAAAGCTTTTTTAGGTATGTAAAGAGGAAAAAAATAGTCAAGGCAAATGTGGGTCCCTTGAAGACAGAAGCGGGGGAATTTATTATGGGAAACAAGGAAATGGCAGACGAGTTGAACCGGTACTTTGGATCTGTCTTCACTAAGGAAGATACAAGCAATCTCCCAGATGTTCTAGTGGGCAGAGATCCTAGGGTGACGGGGGAACTGAAGGAAATCCACATTAGGCAGGAAATGGTGTTGGGTAGACTGATGGGACTGAAGGCTGATAAATCTCCAGGGCCTGATGGTCTGCATCCCAGAGTACTTAAGGAGGTGGCGCTAGAAATTGTGGACGCATTGGTGATCATTTTCCAATGTTCTATAGATTCAGGATCAGTTCCTGTGGATTGGAGGGTAGCTAATGTTGTCCCACTTTTTAAGAAAGGAGGGAGAGAGAAAATGGGAAATTATAGACCAGTTAGTCTGACATCAGTGGTGGGGAAGATGCTGGAGTCAATTATAAAAGACGAAATTGCGGAGCATTTGGATAGTAGTAACAGGATTGTTCCGAGTCAGCATGGATTTACGAAGGGGAAATAATGCTTGACTAATCTTCTGGAATTCTTTGAGGATGTAACCAGGAAAATTGACAGGGGAGAGCCGGTGGATGTTGTATGCCTTGACTTTCAGAAAGCCTTTGACAAGGTTCCACATAGGAGATTAGTGGGCAAAATTAGAGCACATGGTATTGGAGGTAGGGTACTGACATGGATAGAAAATTGGTTGACAGACAGAAAGCAAAGAGTGGGGATAAATGGGACCCTTTCTGAATGGCAGGCAGTAACTAGTGGGGTACCGCAAGGCTCGGTGCTGGGACTGTAGCTATTTACAATATACATTAATGACTTGGATGAAGGGATTAAAAGTACCATTAGCAAATTTGCAGATGATACAAAGTTGGGTGGTAGTGTGAACTGTGAGGAAGATGCTATGAGGTTGCAGGGTGACTTGGACAGGTTGTGTGAGTGGGCGGATGCATAGCAGATGCAGTTTAATGTGGATAAGTGTGAGGTTATCCACTTTGGTGGTAAGAATAGGAAGGCAGAGTATTATCCGAATGGTGTCAAGTTAGGAACAGGGGACGTACAACGAGATCTGGGTGTCCTAGTGCATCAGTCACTGAAAGGAAGCATGCAGGTACAGCAGGCAGTGAAGAAAGCCAATGGAATGTTGGCCTTCATAACAAGAGGAGTTGAGTATAGGAGCAAATAGGTCCTTCTGCAGTTGTACAGGGCCCTAGTGAGACCGCACCTGGAGTACTGTGTGCAGTTTTGGTCTCCAAATTTGAGGAAGGATATACTTGCAATTGAGGGCGTGCAGCGTAGGTTTACTAGGTTAATTCCCGGAATGGCGGGACAATCATATGTTGAAAGACTGGAGCGACTAGGCTTGTATACACTGGAATTTAGAAGGATAAGAGGGGATCTTATTGAAACGTATAAGATTATTAAGGGGTTGGACACGTTAGAGGCAGGAAACATGTTCCCAATGTTGGGGGAGTCCAGAACCAGGGGCCACAGTTTAAGAATAAGGGGTAGGCCATTTAGAACTGAGATGAGGAAAAACTTTTTCAGTCAGAGAGTTGTGAATCTGTGGAATTCTCTGCCTCAGAAAGCACTGGAGGCCAATTCTCTGAATGCATTCAATAGCGAGCTGGATAGAGCTCTTAAGGATAGCGGAGTCAGGGGGTATGGGGAGAAGGCAGGAACGGGGTACTGATCGAGAATGATCAGCCATGAAGACATTGAATGGCGGTGCTGGCTCGAAGGACCGAATGGCCTCCTCCTGCACCTATTGTCTATGAGAAGGAATTTCTTTAGTCAGAGGGTGGCGAATCTGTGGAATTCATTGCCTCAGAAGACAGTGGAGGCTAAGTCTCTGAATGCACTCAAGAGAGAGCTAGATAGAGCTCTTAAGCATAGCGGAGTCAGGGGGTATGGGGAGAAGGCAGGAATGGGGTACTGATTGAGAATGATCAGCCATGATCACATTGAATGATGGTGCTGGCTCGAAGGGCCGAATGGCCTACTCCTGCACCTATTGTCTATTGTGGGTGCTTGGGGCGATATAATGGCGCAGCTGGTAGAGCTACTACCTCACAGAGCCAGAGACCTGGGTTCGAGCCTGATCTTGGGTGCTGTCTGTGTGGAGTTTGCACTTTCTCACCTAAGATAGCATGCGTTTCCTCTGGGTACTCCCATTTCCCAAAGACGTGCAGGTTTGTAGGTTAATTGGTCTCTGTTAAAAATTGCTATTTGTGGTAGGGAGTGGATGTCAAAATGGGCTAACAGAGGACTAGTGTAACTGAGTGATCAATGGTCGATGTGGTGGGTCGAAGGGCCTGTTTCCACGCTGTATCTCCCAACTAAACTAAATACGATAACTGTTGTCAATATCTGTAAATCTCATACCTCTTCAGCACTGGGTAAGAGGGATTGATTTCTGTCAATAAGGTTTATTAGAGCCTTGGAAGATTGAAGTAAAACTCTTTCTTTCAGTCTTAGCAGGTGCTTCAGGTCTTTAAGAGATGCCAAACCTGACTGAAAGGGATGAAAAAAAAAAGCAAAATTGAGAAGGCAAAATTACAGCAACATCACAAACAAAATTGCTATTGTAACATATCCCGTAATACATAAAACATTACATATCAATAAATGAACAAGCATAGGCACAAAACATTGCACATCATTTTAAATACAAAACTTTTGTTCCAATACAAGTGCATCAGTATTTAGTTTGGAAAGTATCCAGAAACATGCAACATCATACATTTCTGATTTATAGGAAACCCATCAAAATCTTTTCCAAAGTGAATCATACAAAGTCAAAGTCAAAGTCAATTTTATTGTCAATCCTCAGCCAGTTTACACAGACAGAAAATCGAAATACCGTTTCCCACAATCCCGAGGAACAAAGTGCGTAAAACAAAAGGCACAGCAAACAACAATCAACATAAAATATAAAATATAAAATATAGTCACTTCAAATTTTTTTTTAAAAAAGTGTCTGGTGCTGGATGTGCGTGTGTGTGGGGTGTTAAAGTCCAGGTCCCATAGGGGCAGGGGAGAGAGGAGGAAGGGAGGGGAGAGAGTTCAGCATCCTGACAGCCTGGTGGAAAAAACTGTTCTTTAGTCGGGTGGTGCTTGACCTCAGGCTGCGAAACCTTCTCCCTGAAGGCAGGAGGGTGAAGAGGCTGTTGGAGGGGTGGGAGGGGTCACCCACAATGCTCAATGCTTTGCGGGTGAGGCGGGTGGTGTAAAGGACCAGGAGTGTTGGGAGTGAGGCGCCAGTGATCCTCTCAGCAGTGTTCACTATGCGCTGCAGGGTCTTACGGCTGGAGGCTGTGCAGCTTCCGAACCACACAGTGATGCAGCTGCTGAGGATGCTCTCGATGGCACCTCGGTAAAAAGTGTACATGATGGGTGTGGGGGCTCCCGCTCTCTTCAGTTTGCGGAGGAAGTAGAGGCGCTGCTGGGCTTTCTTGGCGATGGACGTGATGTTGTTGCTCCAGGAGAGATCCTCGGTGATGTTCACCCCCAGAAATTTGGTGCTGCTCACCTGCTCCACAGCAGCACCATTGATGGTCAGTGGGTGGGGGTGTTGGGTGTGCGTTCTCCTGAAGTCGACAACAATCTCCTTTGTTTTCTCCACATTCAGGAAGAGATTGTTGTCTGTGCACCACGCGGCCAGCTGGTCCACCTCCTTCCTGTAGTGGGTCTCGTCGTTGTTGCTGATGAGACCCACCACTGTTGTGTCATCCGCAAACTTGACGAAGTGGTTGGAGCTGTAGGTGGGTGTGCAGTCGTGGGTCAGCAAGGTGAAGAGCAGGGGGCTTAGCACACATCCTTGTGGGGCACCCGTACTCAGCGTGATGGTGTCCGATGTGTTGCTGCCGACCCGTACGGACTGGGGTCTGGCAGTGAGGAAGTCCAGCAGCCAGTTGCAGAGAAGGGGGCTGAGGCCCAGATTTGTTAGTTTACAAACCAGCTGCTGGGGGATGATGGTGTTAAATGCTGAGCTAAAGTCTATGAACAGCATCCTAACATATGAGTTTTTAGTGTCCAAGTGGGTGAGGGCTGGGTGTAGAGCAGAGGAGATGGCATCCTCAGTGGACCGCTTAGCTCGATATGCAAACTGAAACGGGTCCAGGGAGGGGGGGAGGTTGGATCTGATCTGCTTCATGACCAGCCTCTCGAAGCACTTCATGATGGTTGAAGTCAGCGCTACAGGGCGGTAGTCGTTGAAGCAGGATGGAGAAGACTTCTTGGGCACAGGTATGATGGTGGTTTCTTTGAAGCACAAGGGAACAACAGCCTGGCTCAGGGAGATGTTGAAGATGTCTGTGAGGACATCTGTGAGCTCAGCTGCGCAGTCTTTTAGCACACGACCAGGAATGTTGTCAGGTCCAGAAGCTTTCCGGGTGTTAATCCTTAACAGTGTGCTCCTCACACTGCCTGGAGACAGACAAATAGCCTGGTCGTTGGGGGGGGGAGTTGTTTTCTGCGCAGGTGTGTTGCTCTGTGCTTCAAAGCGTGCGAAGAAGCCGTTGAGGTCGTTCAAGAGAGAGGTGTCACTGTCACAGGTCTGTGGTAAGGGTTTGTAGTCCGTGATAGTCCTAATACCCTTCCACAGGCTCCGTGTGTCTCTGCTGTCACTGAAGTGGGCTGTGATGCGCCGGGTGTAGTGTTGTTTGGCTTTCCTGATGCCACTGGAAAGGTTGGCCCTGGCTGCTCTGAGACCGGCTGGATTGCCCTCTCTGAAGGCAGCGTTGCGGACCCTCAGCAGCCCATGGACCTCCCCTGTCAGCCATGGCTTCTGGTTAGCCCGGATGGTGATGGCTCTGGTGTGGGTCACATCGTCAATGCATTTGGTGATGTAGCCTGTAACTGTCTCTGTGTATTCCTGAATGTTGGTTGTGTTGTTGTATGTTGCTGCCTGCTTGAACATGTCCCAGTCTGTAGTCTCAAAGCAGTTTTGGAGTGCAGCTGTGCTGTCCTCTGACCACACACGTACCTCTTTTGAAACCGGTTTGGTGACTTTCACCCGGGGTCTGTATGCCGGTTTCAGCAGAACGGTGAGGTGATCAGAGAGGCCGATGTGGGGGAGGGGGGAAGCCTTGTATGCTCCTTTGATGGTCGTGTAGACAAGGTCCAAGGTGTTGTTTTCTCGTGTTGGGAAATCAACATGCTGGTATACTTTGGGCATGACAGTTTTTAGGTTAGCATGGTTGAAGTCCCCAGCTACGATGAGAAAGCCATCTGGGTGTGCTGTCTGCTGCTCAGAGATGGCCCGGTACAGTTCGCAGAGTGCCTCC
>NW_027604137.1:0-6000 GCF_053455715.1 Rhinoraja longicauda
TCTACATTATCCTCACCTGCCTGTGTTTTGCCCATATCCCTCTAATCCTATCCTATCCATGTACCTGTCTAAATGTCTCTTAAACGTTGCGATAGTACTGCACCTTAAACCTATGTCCTCTAGTTCTCAATTTCCCTGCTCTGGGCAAAAGTGCATCCACCTGATCAATTCCTCTCATAATTTTTTTACTCTCTCAGAGAGAACACAAAAAGGAGGAAAAAAACAAGTTTTGCTGACATTGAAACAAGTAAATGCAAATGTTGCTTACACATAAAAGGACACATTTTTGGATTAACTCAGCGGGTCAGACAGCATCTCTGGAGAACATGGATAGGTGATGTTTCAGGTCAGGACCCTTCTTCAGACATTTGCCAGTTGATGTCTGAGTAATCAGGTCACTTGAAGATGGTTCGGTAAACTTTCAATGTTAACCATCCCTTTTACCCATTCACTCTGCTCATTCTCGATCACTGCTGAAGTCCATTACCTTTGGTCAGGAGTTTGCAGCATTTTACACGATTCTGGTGAGTGGGTTTGTACGTGAGTGTCTCACACACAGCTGGGGGCAGCCAGGAATTCCTCTGTGGCCAAGTGTGCATTTGATATGGTCAGCTGCTGAGGGACATGCACAGACGAGGTAATAATCCAGATGTCCGCACAGCAAGGATGCGGGACGAGTGTGCACAATGTTATTCAGGGCCAAGTTGGAAAAAGTATATTGGAAGAAGTGGAAGCAGTGGCTAAGGAGTTGCAAAGTGAGAGTTAATGTCAGCTCTTTATATAGGATTACTTTCAGACTCAGGCCAAGTTTCTAAAACAGTTTCTTGTAAATCCTGCTGCCACAATCTTACAGGACGAAACGTTGATTATCAGATTCACCGAGGTGGAATTAGACACTGGCTTTATTACTAAACACTGGTGATCCAACAAAGCTGGCCGCACGGTCCAAAGGGCAAGGCTGGGAGTGCTCAGGAGTACATGGAACACTCATGTTCACTTTCAGCTTAACAAATCAGCCTGCACGCCAGATCGCAGAGTCAGCAAATTCTACAGCGAGTTGGAATGTCCCAAGACCACTTCCTGGACACGAAGCAAGTTTGCTTCCAATTGTCACAAACAAGCCCTTTGTTTGAACATCGCACAACAGATGAGATGCAATCCCAGAACCCACACATTGAGGGGAATGTGGACACAAGGAACTGCAGATGCTGCTTTACACAAGACATAATGTGCTGGATAACTCAGCAGGTCACGCAGCATCTCTGAAGATCATGGATAGGCGACGTTTTGGGCCAGGAACCCTTTCCAGATAGTGTGAAGCTGAAACGTCACCTATCCACGTCCTCCAGTGTTGCTGCCTGATCCGCTGAGGTATTCCAGCACTTTGTGTCTGGCATTGAAGGAGAGAGCAGTCTCACTCACTCTGTGCCCGGATAGTAAAACACACTTCATTCAGACACTGGTCAGCAGGCCAGGAGCGTTCCTGACAACAGTACGAACTTGTTCTTACCCCTGCTTGCTGCCAGCGAGTAGATTCAAGGCCATGATCAGCAGAGTGCCACTCTGTGCTCTACATGCACCAGATGTCCCAGTGTTATACACCACTCCTGGTACTCCACACTGTGTACTGCTAATCACTGTGCACTGGAACTGTGGCCAGTGATTCCTGTCACTGCTCAGTGTGGTATGAGTACATACTCGTCCCATATCCTTGTTGAGCTGACATGAACTCTCATTGTTATTTCCTGAGCAGTGACTGAGCAGCTCATACCAGCCCAGGGTCACTGCACCTTGTTCACTCTCACCCTCCACAGGGACAAGGCACTGTCAGACTGCATCCATTTAACCTGTTAGTGCTTGTCTTACATTTAATATCTCATCTGGAAACGTGTCTCCACAACTCACTCGTCATTTTACTGATGGTTTTGTCAAATGGGTTGCAGCATGAAGGCATGAAACGAGCATCAAGTAAAAGTTCTTGCTCCTCTGGGAGAGAAGTGCAGCGGTGAAGTGTGAGCAAGCTGTGATCCTGATCCCTGCAGGCCCCGTCTTAGAGCGAGCGGCACACAGTGGCCCAGCGGGTAGATCCGCTGCCCCACAGTGCTGGAGGACCGAGTTTGAGGACAATACAGTTGCCTGATAACAGCTGAGAAGAAACTGTCCCCGAATCTGAGGTATGTGTTTTCAAATGTCTGTACCTCTTGCCTGATGGGAGAGGGGAGAAGAGGGAGCGATCGGGTTGAGACTGGTTTCCTCCCACATCCCAAAGACGTGCGGGTTTGTAGGTTAATGAGTCTCTGTATATTGCCAGTAGTGTGTGGTGAGTGGATGAGAAAGTGAGATAACATGGAATTAGCATGAACGGGTGACCGATCAATGGCCGACGTGGACTCGGTGGGCCATTGGCCCTGTTTCCATGCTTTATCTTTAAACCACACTAAACTTAATCCCAAGCTCCAGCCAACACACACCTACAAGGTATGAGTGTTATATGATTAAATTCACAGTCCCTTCTCCATGCTACCCCGCTCCTCACCCACGCCTATTAGAAGTGAGGTGCTGAGAGGCTCAGTGTGGCCAGTGGCGGGTGGAAAGCGGGCGGGTGGTCTGATACTAGAGGAACAAGGTGGACCACTCCATTGAAATCGCATATACTGAAGTGTAGTCTGCAACGGAGCCATTTTAGTCGGCGAAACCCGCCGTCCGTTTTGCCTCTCGTAGTGTAATCAGTGTTTTGGGGGAACAGTATGTGTGATGATACCATTAAAATGCAGAATATATCTCATCTATCAATTCACAGATTTTTGTTATTTTTAAATGTTTCTGCAAGTTTCTGCCTACTAAAATGGCGTCATGACGTACTACGGTTTTTAGGGTCGAGTGGTCTATCTTGTTCCTCTAGTATCTTTGGGTCTGACCCTCTGACATGTCCACAGGGGGTTGTGGAGTCTGGAGATGAGGTTCAGAGAGGAGGTGTATGGGGGAGGAGGTGGTGCTGAGGTGTGTGGGGGAGGGGGGGGGCAGAATTGGGATGGAGGTGGGGAGGTGAAGAGGTGCAGAGGAGGGGGGATGGGGATGCTGGAGTGTGGAGGAGGAGGAATCCAGCTGTGCAAGGCAAGGCAAGCCAAGTTTATTTATGTAGCACATTTTAGCAACAAGGCAATTCAAAGTGCTTTACATAAAACATTAAAGAGCAATTAATAGCAATTAAAAACAGTCATTAAAGAAAATAGAAAATAAAAACAAGCTAAAATACATAAGACAGGTATAAAATACAAGAATAAAAGTTGCAGTGCAGTGTAAGAAATGAATCATTATTTAATTTAATAAAGGCAGTGTCAAACAGATAAGTCCAGCCTCGATTTAAAAGAACTGCGAGTTGCAGCGGGCCTGCAGTTGTCTGGGAGTTTGTTCCATATATGTGGTGCACAAAAACTAAACGCTGCTTCTCCATGTTTAGTTCTGACTCGGGGGACAGAAAGCAGACCTGTCCCAGATGACCTGAATGGTTCAAAATGTAGCAGAAGATCAAAAATGTAGTTTGGCCCTAAACCGTTCAGTGCTTTATAAACCAACAGGAGTATTTTAAAATCAATTCTTTGGCAGACTGGAAGCCAGTGTAGAGACCTCAGGACTGGAGTGATGTGGTCCACTTTCTTGGTCTTAGTGAGGAATCGAGCAGCAGCGTTCTGAATCAGTGTAAGAGCACGATTCACCACAGACGGAACAGACAGGGGTTGTATCTGCTGGGGTTAGAAATCGAGGGTCTCTACCGGTGATGTGGAAGGAAGTTTTATCTCATGGGAGGCCCAAAACCCAGGCAGTGTCCTCTTTGTGATAGTGCGTACTGGACCCCTTAAAACATTACAAATGTTTCTAATATTACAAAAAGGTTATTAAAGATTAAAAAATAAAATCTATGGATTAAATTAGGCAGTAAAGCTCTATAGTTTCCATCTGCTGGTGTCTATGGCAGATGTATATAGATGACTTCAATCACACCAGTTATGCATACCCACACCATCTTATCTGCATAAAAGCACTGGAACCAGAGGTCCTGTTCAAAAACCATCACCCACTTTTGATTATTCAAAAGCAAAGATATAAGGGTACATAGATACATAGACAATAAGTGCAGGAGTAGGCCATTCAGCCCTTCGAGCCAGCACCGCCATTCAATGTGATCATGGCTGATCATCCACAATCAGTACCCCGTTCATGCCTTCTCCCCATACCCCTTGATTCTGCTAGCCCTAAGAGCTATATCTAACTCTCTTTTGAGTGCATCCAGTGAATCGGCCTCCACTGCCTTCTGAGGCAGAGAATTCCACAAATTCACAACTCTCTGTGTGAGAATGTTTTTCCTCATCTCAGTTCTAAATGGCGTACCCCTTATTCTTAAACTGTACCCCCTGGTTTTGGACTCCCCCAACATCAGGAACATGTTTCCTGCACCTAGCATGTCCAATCCCTTAATAATTTGATATGTTTCTATAAAATTGCCTTCTACAGTTGTACCGGGCCCTGGTGAGACCGCACCTGGAGTACTGTGTGCAGTTTTGGTCTCCAAATTTGAGGAAGGATATTCTTGCTATGGAGGGCATGCAGCGTAGGTTCACTAGGTTAATTCCCGGAATGGCGGGACTGTCGTATGTTGAAAGGCTGGAGCGATTGGGCTTGTATACACTGGAATTTAGAAGGATGAGGGGGGATCTTATTGAAACATATAAGATAATTAGGGGATTGGACACATTAGAGGCAGGAAACATGTTCCCAATGTTGGGGGAGTCCAGAACAAGGGGCCACAGTTTAAGAATAAGGGGTAGGCCATTTAGAACGGAGATGAGGAAGAACTTTTTCAGTCAGAGAGTGGTGAAGGTGTGGAATTCTCTGCCTCAGAAGGCAGTGGAGGCCAGTTCGTTGGATGCTTTCAAGAGAGAGCTGGATAGAGCTCTTAAGGATAGCGGAGTGAGGGGGTATGGGGAGAAGGCAGGAACGGGGTACTGATTGAGAGTGATCAGCCATGATCGCATTGAATGTCGGTGCTGGCTCGAAGGGCTGAATGGCCTACTCCTGCAATAGCAATCGCTCTATTCTTTCATCATATGACAGTCCCACCATCCTGGGAATTACCCTCCTGAATCTACGTTGCACTCCCACAATAGCAAGATTGTCCTTCCTCAAATTAGGAGACCAAAACTGCACACAATATTCCAGGTGTGGTCTCACCAGGGCCCTGTACAACTGCAAAAGGACCTCTTAGCTTTTATACTCAACTCCTCACGTTATGAAGGCCAACATGCCTGTTGTATCTGTATGCTTACTTTCAGTGACTGATGGACTAGGACACCCAGGTCTTGTTGTACTTCCCCTTTTCCTAACCTGACACCATTCCGATAATAATCTGCCTTCCCCTTCTTGCTTCCAAAGTGGATAACCTCACATTCATCTACATTATACTGCATCTGCCATGCATCTGCCCACTCACCCAACCTGTCCAAGTCACTCTGCATCCTCATAGCATCCTCTTCACAGTTCACACTGCCACCCAGCTTTGTGTCATCTGCAAATTTGTTAATGTTACTTTTAATCCATTCATCTTAATCATTAATGTATATTGTAAATAACTGCGGTCCCAACACCGAGCCTTGCGAAACCCCACTGGTCTGCCATTTTGAAAGGTACCCATTAATCCCTACTTTCATTCCTGTCTGCCAACCAATTTTCTATCCATGTCAATACCCTGCCCTCAATACCATGTGCTCTAATTTTGCCCACTAATCTCCTGTGTGGGACCTTATCAAAGGTTACCAGGGGGGCAGGAATGTGATCATCGGATTAGCCATGATCTTAGCTGATAGTAAGGCAGGCTCGATGGACTGAGTGGCCTGCCCCTGCCCCTGCTCCTCGTTGTATCTCCACATGCAGGAATACAGTGCAGTCTACTGTTTCCTCCAAAAGTTATTCAACACAGCAGAATCTAGAAGGAGAAATAATTTC
>NW_027604138.1:0-6000 GCF_053455715.1 Rhinoraja longicauda
GCCACACAAACAGAATTGCAATGAAGTGCGATGTTCCATGGAAGAGTTACTGATGCACACTGGAAATGCAAAACAGCAATTATTTAACCTGTTCTATGTTACTATAAACTAAACTTTGTTGTACATACACTAAATTAGTAAATGCAGAATCATAGAATGGGTGTGTGCCAGAATGACATTAATCTGCTGGAGGGTAAAATATCAGCACACAACTGGTTAAATAACGGGCAATCAGAACCGATATTTATTAGAGTCTTAATTTCATAGAGAAGCAAAAGTACTTAAAGATGTGTATTCATAAATCATTAGAAGTTCCATTTCCCTCCTGGGATTGAAAGATCAATTTCCCTCCTGGGATAAATAAAGTTCTATCGTATCCTATCGTAAGGAGGCTGTAGGTTAAAGTAAACCAACCACTGGATTTATTTTCTTGAAGGACACAGCTCTCATATTCATTTGCAGAACTACTTAATATATTAAGTAGCAAGGTGGCGCATCGGTAGAGTTGCTGCCTTACAGCGCTTGCAGCGCCAGAGACCTGGGTTCGATCGGGTGCTGTCTGTACGGAGTTTATACGTTCTCCCCGTGACCTGCATGGGATTTCTCTGAGATCTTTGGTTTCCTCACACATTCCAAAGATGTACAGGTTTGCAGGTTAATTGGCTTGGTATAAATGTAAATTGTCCTCAGTGTGTGTTGGAAAATAACTGCAGATTCTGGTATAAATCGAAGGTACCACTGTCTTCCGGTCTCCAACTACATCCTTTCTTTGTCCTGCCCCCCCTGACATCAGTCTGAAGAAGGGTCTCGACCCAAAATGTTACCCATTCCTTCCCTCCAGAGATGCTGCCTGACCCACTGAGTTACTCCAACATTTTGTGATACCTAGTGTGTGTTAATGTGAATGTTACACGATGGGCCTGTTTCCGTGCTGTATTTCTAAACTAAATTAAATGTAAGGGGTTCTGATTTTTATTTCAGAAGAAATTGACAGAGTTCTCTTTATCATTTTTTGGGACCTTAAGGTTAATTTTTAATCTCCCCCCCCAGTGCAGACTCCCGCCAACTTTCACTCTATATCTTTTACGTATACACTCACACACTCACTCAGTTATTTGCACGCACTTACTCATTCCTGCACTCACTTCCTCATTCACTCACCAACAAAGGATCTTAGATGTTGCCAAATCACAGAACCTTTTGAGGCTCATGCAAATTTCATCTACCAGTGAATGACAGCCCTCAAGAGATAGACAACACAAAAGCAAATCAAATATAGTTAAGCAGACTTAAATGTTATGGCTTTCAAAACAAAATAAATAAGCTTATTACTGTAAGTTGCAATCCTGTAAGTGCACACATTCAAAGACAACACTATCAACCAAAACTTCAACGACCCTCAAGTTTTGATATTTTCTGATCTCTTTGCTTATGTTACCTCTGGGCTACATGTGCCCCATTGTGACCAGCCTCATTTGAACAGGGCTGGCTGGATTGTAGTTCAGCTTTACCATTTAAAAGCTGTCTGGATTCACATTTCAAACAACATTGATCCCAATTATAAATTTCCCCTTCTGTTGCCTTCACCTCCTGATTGAGTTTTTCCCTGCTCTTGCCATCTCTTTATAGCTGTTCCCTTCACCTCACATATCTTCCCCTGGAGCTCCAAGATTGCTTTTATCAAGCTAATATGCATCAAACCGCAAAGTCACTTACCTTATTGCCAATCTTCATTTCTGGTTTATTATTACTGTCAGGAGGTAAGTCTGGGAGCTTGCAGGTATGGAAATGAGTGTGATATCAGAGTCTGTAGTGGTTGATTTAAGAAATCCCCTGAACCTAGTCTCTCAATCCCCCTCCTGTTTTCTTCACATGAATCAGCCACAGTTGGTCAGTGCAAGTGATAGGAGCCTCTGTAAGTCCCAGGTTCATGAAAGTATCTCCCCTAGTTCAGCTAGGGCTAAAATAAACCTCTAATTTAAATTTGTCGGGTTTGTTTCCCACCTTGGTGTCATCAGGCAGTTCAACATGTTTCCACCAGTGGGAGAGTCTAGGACCAGAGGTCTCAGCCATAGAATTAAAGAACGTTCCTTTAGGAAGGAGATGAGGAGGAATTTCTTTAGACAGATGGTGGTGAATCTGTGGAATTCTTTGTCACAGAAGGCTGTGGAGGCCAAGTTAATGGATATTTTTAAAGCATGGATAGATAGATTATTTATTAGTACAGGTGTCAGGGGTTAAAGGGCGAAGGCAGGAGAATGGGATTAGGAGGGAGAGATAGATCAGCCATGATTGAATGGCGGAGTAGACTTGTAGACTTATAGCATAGTACAAAGTGAATTTACAGAAAACTCTGCTTTAAGTGTCGAATAGGTCAGGAGGACACATTATTGGTAACAATGCTGAATACAAGATTCAACTGTCAGCTCCTTATGCGAGTTTACCGACTAAACAAATGTTGGGCCGAATGGTGTAATTCTGTTCCTATCACTTATGACCTTATAGCATATGTTAACACTTAATGTGAACAGTACCAGCCTATCATTTTCTCTTTCATTATCCATTCAGTAGCACTACCTGCTTGATCTCTAGAAAATATCCAACAGGATGCACTCCCACCTTGAACTTTGACAGACCAGACTCCATCTATATTCTTCTTCTCCCTGCTCATGTCAGGCAGAAGGGACAGAAGCTTGAAAGTGGGCACCATCAGACTCAGAAAAAGCTGCTTCTCCTCTGTTACATAGATAAATAGACAATAGGTGCAAGAGTAGGCCATTCAGCCCTTCGAGCTTGCACTGCCATTCAATGTGATCTTGGCTGATCATCCACAATCGGTACCCCATTTCTGCCTTCTCCCCATACCCCTTGATTCCTCTAACCCTAAGAGCTCTATCTAATTCTCTTTTGATGCATCCAATGAATTGGCCTCCACGGCCTTCTGAGGCAGAGAATTCCACAAATTCTCAACTCTGTGTGAAAAAGTTTTTCCTCATCTCAATTCTAAATGGCCCACCCCATATTCTTAAACTGTGGTCCCATGTTCTGGACTCCCCCAACATGTTTTCTGCATCAAGCGTGTCCAATCCCTTAATAATTTTATATGTTTCTATAAGATCCCCCCTTATCCTTCTAAATTCCAGTGAATACAAGCCCAGTCACTCCATTCTTTCATCATATGACAGTCCCGCCATCCTGGGAATTAACTTTGTGATCCTACGCTGCACTCCCTTAATAGCAAGAATGTCCTTCCTCAAATTAGGAGACCAAAATTGCACACAATACTCCAGGTGCGGTCTCACCAGGGCCCTGTACATCGGCAGTAGGACCTCCTTGCTCCTAAACTCAAATACTCTCGCAATGAAGGCCAACATGCCATTAGCTTTCTTCACTGCCTGTTGTACCTGCACGCTTACTTTCAGTGACTGATGTACAAAGACACCTAGGTCTTGTTGTACTTCCCCTTTTCCTAACCTGAAACCATTCAGATAATAATCTGCCTTCCCATTCTTGCCACCAAAGTGGATAACCTCACATTTATCCACATTATACTGCATCTGCCTTGCATCTGCTCACTCACCCAACCTGTCCAAATCACCTGCATTCTCATAGCATCCTCTTCACAGTTCACACTGCCACCCAGCTTTGTGTCATCTGCAAATTTGCTAATGTTACTTTTAATTCCTTCATCTAAATCGTTAATGTAGATTGTAAATAGCTGTGGTCCCAGTACCGAGCCTTGCGGCACCCCACTAGTCACTGCCTGTCACTCTGAAAGGGACCCATTAATCCCTACTCTTTGTTTCCTGTCTGCCAACCAATTTTCTATCCATGTCAATACCCTACCCCCAATACCATGTGTTCTAATTTTGGCCACTAATCTCCTGTGTGGGACCTTATCAAAGGCATTCTGAAAGTCCATTCACTGACTGTCCCTTGTCCATTTTACTTGTTACATCCTCAAAAAATTCCAGAAGATTTGTCATGATTTCCCCTTCGTAAATCCATGCTGACGGACTGATTCTGTTACTGCTATCCAAATGCCCCACTATTACATCTTTGATAATCGACCCCAGCATCTTCCCCACCACTGATGTCGGGCTAACTGGTCAATAATTCCCTGCTTTCCCTCTCCCTCCTTTTTTGAAAAGTGGGATAATATTAGCTATCCTCCAATCCGCAGGAACTGATCCAGAATCTATAAAATATTGGAAAATGATCACCAATGCGTCCACGATTTCTGGACCCACCTTCTTGAGTTCCCTGGGATGCAGGCAATCAGCCTTCAGTCTACCCAACACCATTTCCTGACAAATATGAATTTCCTTCAGTTCGTCCTTCACCCTAGGTCCTCTGGCCACTAGTACATCTGGGAGATTATGTCTTAGTGAAGACAGAACCAAAGTACCTTTTCAACTCATTTCCGTGTTCCCCATAATAAATTCACCTGTTTTTGTCTTCAAGGGACCCGCATTTGTCTTAACTAATTTTTTCCTCTTCATATATCTAAAGAAGCTTTTACTATCCTCCTTTATATTCTTGGCTGGCTTACCTTCATACTTCATCTTTTCTCCCCGTATTGTCTTTTTAGTTACCTTCTTTAAAGGTTTATCAATCCTCTGGCTTCCCGCTCATCTTTGCTATGTTATACGTCTTTGCTTTTATTTTTATACTGTCCTTGACTTCCCTTGTCAGCCACGATCGCCTCTTACTCCCCTTAGAATCTTTCTTCTGAACAGTCTTTCCATAAGCTAGGGTGCTGTTCAATTCATCTCTATCCCGTTGCGGGTATTGGACTTTGCCTATGGATCTGATGTGCTACAATGCTGAGAACAATATCCTGCACTCTGTATCTTCCCCTTTGCTCTACCTATTGTACGTGAGTTTGACTTGATTGTGTTTGTGTATAGTGTTATCTGATCGAATTGGATACCATGCAAAACAAAGCTTTTCACCATATCTTGGTACATGTGACATGAATAAACCAAAACCTAAAACCAGAGTCCCTGTTATCTGTCTTAATTTAATTGCATTGAATGGGAGGGTGTTCTCATGATCTAACACACCCTGAGCTCTCTCAGCTGGAGGATAATAACATCTTTACCACAAAGATGTCATTGGTGAAAGTAGCCTAGGAGGTGGTGATCCAAATGCCTGCCACGCTCCCCTTATTCTATTTGTTGCTGTCTTTTGGAGAGACACTAAGTGGACCACATCAGCCCTCTCAGGTGAATGTAAAAGAGCCCATTGTGCTATTTTGAATAAGTGTAGGAGCGTTATCCTCTGAAGAGTCTCGACCCAAAACGTCACCCATTCCTTCTCTCCTGAGATGCTGCCTGACCCACTGAATTACTCCAGCATTTTGTGTTACCTTCGAT
This sequence comes from Rhinoraja longicauda, assembly GCF_053455715.1. Classification (NCBI taxonomy): domain Eukaryota; kingdom Metazoa; phylum Chordata; class Chondrichthyes; order Rajiformes; family Arhynchobatidae; genus Rhinoraja; species Rhinoraja longicauda. The sequence continues at coordinate 5,379 of NW_027604138.1, forward strand.
TTGTACCAGCATCTGCAGTTATTTTCCTACACAATAATTATCAAAACTTACTATAGATTATTTGGTCGTTATCACGTTGTGGTTTGTGGGAGTTTGTGGTGTGTTGCATTTCCAGCTTTAAAAAGTGACTACTCATCAAAAAAGACTTAAGCTGAAAGTGCTTTGAGAAAACCTGAGCCTTTGAAAGGCACTATTAAAATGTAGCCCATTCTTTTCTGTGAATCTACTTGCACCACTCTTTTCAGGCTGTGCATTCTAGATCATTACAACTTGTCAATATGAATTACTATGCCTGGGTAATTCTGCTTTCGAATCATTCCTAAATTTTGAAGGGCTGCTGAGACCTATTGTCGTTTAAAAATACTGCCAAAGCCTTGGCTTATGTTGTCACAATTCTTACAGCTAAATGTTTTGAAGTGCGTCTATTTTTGGGGCTTGTTCTCCATGATTGATGTTATCTTACTGAAGTTGCAGGTATCGTGTCCAGGGTATCCAGCTGACTGAATTCAGCAAGGATAATGCAACACCACCAGTCCACCACAGCTCTTGGCAGTCCATACTTGACCCTGGAGTCAGTGATGATTCGGTGAGTATCTTTACGGCTCAGTACAGTTTGAAAAAC
>NW_027604139.1:0-6000 GCF_053455715.1 Rhinoraja longicauda
CCTCAGGTTATTTCAAAATACACATATTGTAGTGGGTCTGGACGCAGCAGGAATCAGGCAAGACGCCAGGTAAGGATTAACAGTAATTTTAATGTAGCATCAGAACATTCACTCTCTTCAGTTTCCCGCACAAATTCACTCTAGCTCCTTCAGGCAAAACCCGTAGCTCCAGACCCCTCCCCAGCCCTGTCCACTCTGTGCCGAGGGGGATGACTCAGGGAGTGGCCTAATCCCTGGGCACCGCCACAATATCAACAAAGTATCTTTACATTTTAGGATTAAACGCTGACACAGCGAACATCCAAAAAGAGCAATACATTTGGGGGACTAATGGCTTCTTAGCAGCAGTCCTAAAAAGATGGTGAGTGGAAAAGGTTGAGAGAAGGAAGACTGAAATTAAAGCAGAAGTTGGTAGAGGGTTGGAGGAGAGGAGGTACAAGGTGAGAGAAAATGTGGTGGGTTTAAGATTGTATTGCAGGATGTAGGTGTGTTATCCCTGTTAGTTTGGGAGAGTGAATCAGCCCACATGAGTCAAGGGACGAGATCAGCTCACTGTTGACATCAGGTTTACACCTACATGATATGATCTGTGTGCATTGGTAAAGCTGAATAGGGGTTGTATCTGTACCTAATGTGTCTGTAACTAATTTCAAGAAGGCAGTTGTATTTACATACCTTGCTGTCTAAATATTGAGTCTTTGGCTAATGTCACAAAAGTTTTTAATGGGTGGTGTTGTGTGTCCATCTTTTCAAGCAACACCCCCAGTTGCATGGTCATCTTTATGAGAATAGTGTACTTGGTTATAGAGAATTGTATGACTGAATTATTCATTCAAGAGAGGCAAGCTGAAAGAGGGCCTTGGGCTCATTGAATCTGCTGATCACCCAATTTTACACTAAACCTACATTAAACCATTTCATTTTATTCTCCCCACATTCCTATCAACAACTCATCCCATCTCTTTTAATTCCAAAATTAGATTACAACGCTTAACTACAGATAGGGGGAAATTTACAGCGGCCAATTAACTGACCAACTTCATGCTATTTGGGATGTGGTAGGTAACTGGAGCACCTGGAGGAAGCCCACGTGGTCACAGGGAAAACATACAAAGTCCAACTGGAGATCAATATGAAACCTGGGTTGCTGGAGCTGTGAGGTAGCAGTTCTACCAGCTGCTGTACTGCTCTATTAAAACTCAAGAACACATTGGGGAATTAGGGTGCACATTCACTAAAAAGAGAGGGCAAGTGGGGTCTGGGGGTGGGGTGATGAGTGACCGGAGCTGCAAGAGTGCAAGGGTTTCTACACGAGTGTCTGGTCAGTGTGTGCGTGTGCACGCAAGCAAGTGTGCACGCAAGCAAGTGTGCACGCAAGGGTTTCTACACGAGTGTCTGGTCAGTGTGTGCGTGTGCACGCAAGCAAGTGTGCACGTCGTCTGTGCAGCAGAGCCCAAGTTTCTCAGTGTCGTGGACATCTTTCAAGGTTTCAAGGTCAGTTTATTGTCACATGCACCAATTAAGGTACAGTGAAATTTGAATTACTGTACAGCCATACTAAAAAATAAGCAACAAGGCACACAACTACATAAAAGTTAACATAAACATCCACCACAGCAGATTCGCACATTCCTCATTGTGATGGAAGGCAATAAAGTCTAATCTTCTTCCTCTTTAATCTCCCGTGGTCGGGGTGATCGAAGCTCCCGCGCCATGGTGGTCGAAGCTCCCGCGGCTTGGAGCTCCCGAAGTAGGTCTCTGACCAGAGACCGCGAGCTCCACGATGTTTAAAGCCTGCAGGCTCAGAGGTCGATCCCTGGCAAAGGGATCGCGGGCTCCACGAGGGTATGTCTGCAGGCTCCCGTGGTGGGGCTCCCGAAGTAGGTTTCCAGCCAAAGGCTGCCAACTCCTCTTAGCCATTGAACCAAATCCTTCCACAGTGTGGAAGCCTGTGTGGTAACTGCTGAGTGACAACAACCATGTTTTGGAGGAACTCACCAACGGGTATCTTGCACTCCATAGAATACCGGAGTGAAAAAAGCCCAATGGATTACCTAGAAAGAAGGGGCTGATGCAGAGAATTGAGAAGCCCTTGGGGCCTTCTAAAAGTCAGGAATAGTCTGATTATGATGGAGCAGACAGCTGCCAGACTACTTTTACCAGAGGGAGCTGTTGGTGAGGATATGTTTAAGGTTAGTTGTGACAATACTATTCAATGTCACCCCAGGCAAAATTTTCATCCAAGTAACTCTGATTTTTTGGCCACAGCTCTTCTTCACAGCTTGTTGCGGGATATCATTGTGCTCGAACAAACTGGAAGATTTATACACATGTGTAAGAAGGAACTGCAGATGCTGGTTTAAACCGAAGATAGAACACAAAAAGCCAGACACCCTTCTTTAGACTTCAGTCTCGACCCTTCTTCAAACTTCAATCTGGAGAAGGGTCTTGACCCAAAACATCACACATTCCTTCTCTCCAGAGATGCTGCCTGTCCTGCTGTTACTCCCGCTTTTCTTTTGTCTAACTTGGGATTTACACATTTTTACTGTGCAAGCCATATTACAATGTACACGGTTCCCCAACACTGGAAGGAAGCAATAACACCAGAGAGAGTAAATAGAGCATGAGAAAGGGAAAACAAAATGTGAGATTAAATGAGTAAGATACATAAAATCAGAGAGCATTTATAGGCATGTAAACACAAAAAGAAGAACGTGGGGAAATGTGAAAATCTTAAAGGTAGGGTCAAGAGAATTTATAATGGGGATTAAGAAAGTAAATGTTTGTATTCATGAAAGAAGACACAAATACCTCCCATGAATGCTGAAGAACCAAAGGGCCTTGTGCAAATAATGAACTAAAGAAATTAGCTTAAATTAAACAAATCACAGTGTAGAAACCAATGATCATAATAGTTCATATTATTAGTAATAGGAGTAGAATTAGGCCATTCGGCCCATCAAGTCTTCTCCACCATTCAATCATAGCTGACCCATCTCCCTCCTAACTCCATTCTCCTGCCTTCTCCGCATAACCTCTGACACCTGTACTAATCAAGAATATCTATCTCTGCCTTAAATATATCCACTGACTTTGCCTCCACAGTCTTCTGTGGCAAAGAATTCCACAAAATCACCACCCTCCGACTAAAGAAATTTCTCTTCATCTCCTTTGTAAAGAATGTCCTTCAATACTGAGGCTATCACCTCCAGTCCTAGACTCTCCCACTAGTGGAAACATCAACTCCACATCCAGTATCCAGTTTTGAGGATACTGCGAGAATTGCTGCTTGGGGCCTCAAATATACAGTCCATATTAGCTGTGATTTCGTTGGTAGGCCTGCTGCCTCACAGCGTCAGACATCGGATTTGATCCTCACCGTGGGTCCTTTGTGGAGTTTTTACATTCTCACTGTGACTACATTGGTTGGATCACATGTGGAGTTTTGTGTTTAGTTTTGCTTTCCATACCGAAAAAAGATGTTAACACGAGAGTGTTCAGCTGGGGTGTTTCACCAGACTCAGAGGGCCCAACACAGAAGTGTTCGGGATGTTGTTTCCCCTGGCTGAGGAGTCTAGAACTAGGTATCACAAAATGCTAGAGTAACTCAGCAGGTCAGGCAGCATCTAGGAGACAGGGAATGGGTGATGTTTCGGGTTGAGACCCTTCAGGCTGAAGAAGGGTCTTGACCCGAAACGTCACCCATTCCCTCTCTCCTAGATGCTGCCTGACCTGCTGAGTTACTCCAGCATTTTGCGATACCTTCAATTGGTACCAGCATCTGCAGTTATTTTCCTACATAGTCTAGAACTAGGGATCACTGCACCAGAATAAAAGCGTAGGCTATTTGACAGAAATGCAAAGAAATATCTTCACTCACAAGATAGTGAATCTTTGAATCCCACCCAGAGGACAGAGAAGGTTCAGTCATTGGTTGTATTCAAAGCAAATATTGATAGATTTCTGGATCTAGATTTAAGGAATCATGATCTTATAGGGACAGGACAGAGAAATGGTCTTTGAGGTAGGAAATCAACCACAATCTTGTTGAATGGTGGGTAGACTCAAATGTCTCCTCCTACTTCTGTCTCATTTTCTAAGAATTTATGCCTATGTTTCCATCACTGGACAAGGTCAGTTGTCAGGTCAAATCGCCCAGACTGTGGTGACTTTCTTTGAAACAGGAGAGCCTAAAGGAAAATTTAAATCAAGGTGTTGGCTCTAGAAAGGTCTAGATCAAGGGAATAGTTACAACCTGGTTCCTGCGTGCAGTGGCGTAGCTGGTAGAACTGCTGCCTTACTGCGCCAGACAACCCGGATTCGATCCTAACCTCGGCGCTGTCTGTGTGATGTTTGTACGATATCCTCGTGATCGTGTGGGCGGATGAGCAAGTGTAATAACATCGAAATAGTGTGAACATGTGGATGATGGTTGGCATAGATGGGCTGAAAGGCCTGTTTGTATGCTGAATCTATAAGAACTAAAGAGACCAACTTATAGGTTGTGTGGATATATTGTACAAGGTAGAAAGATTGCAGGAGGGTTGATGGAATAAGAAATCTATCTTTGTATTAATAGGTGTCTGGAACCTCAGAAGCCTTACAGAGCAGTGGACCTTTACTATATTTTAAAGTGCAGTTAGCTGTACTTATCTACAATAATCTAAGTTACATTTTATCGGCATGCAACAACATTGGGTTGAATGGCTACTGTTATTTATTTTGTTGTGAATTAATAGATGGCTATAAATCATTAGTTCCAGAAATATATATTATAATGCTAATCCTGATGATGTGCAATCCCGACATAAACGTGTTTCTTTTCCTGAGTATTGTCCCATTTAACTGAATACAATAAAATTCCCAATTATATTCTGAATCCCCAATTAGCTTCTAACACTAATTCTTGCACATGCAAATAATTGTGATCGTATTCTCTCTTTAAAATATAGAATTTCTTTCTTCCAAAAATTGCAAGCTTTCATGATCACCTTGTATTACCTTGTACTTTCATGATGTATCTTGTACTAGAACATAGAACACAGGGGAGTCTATTCACAGATGTAACCTAATTTTAAGATGACAATCCTTCAGAACCTGTAATCCATCCTTCGTGAATGTAATTATTTTTGTAAGATAGTCTGACAACTGGTGACTTGAGTTCACCCATTTCATTTTGATCATTTTTATTGTTTAAGGCATTCAATTCACTCCAACCTAGTGAGATTGATCAGTAGTCCTGCTTCACTCATGTTTTTATTACATTTGTAGTGAATGATTACCTGAAATAACCTTCAAAGTGTGTATTAAATCCAGTATCCTCATGGTACCTAAGACATTTGTCAATTAGAATTCCGTATCCTCTGCAACTATGAGAGGTGTGTTATTGTGGCCAAAATATCATTATCAGCACTTTACATTTCCTTAGCCTTTCACGGCACACGAGAATATTTCCCATTCTTGCTCCTAAGAAAAACTGTGAAATCAGTTACATTAGAATGCAGCCAGGAAAAGACCAAAGATAACTGGATCCATTTTTGTTAAGTCATCGTGAATGGAAACTAAAATATGCATTTTATGATATTTTATTTGCACTTTAAACATTCTCTACCATGGGATCCAAAAGCAAAATAAAGCAGATGTAGGAAACTTGAGATAAAATAGAAAATACTTTGTGTTAATCATCATCCGGGGGTGGCACGGTGACGCAGCGGTAGAGTTGTTACCTTGCAGTGCCAGAGACCCAGGTTCAATCCCAACTATGAATGCTGTCGGTACGGAGTTTGTAAGTTCTCCCTGTGACCGTATGGGTTTTTCCCAGTTTTCCTCCCACACTCCAAAGACGTACAGGTTTGTAGGTTAATTGGCTTCGATAAAATTGTAAATTGTCCCTAGCAGGTAGCATTGCGTTAGTGTACAGGGTGATCGCTGGTCGGTGCGGACTCGATGGGCAGAAGGGCCTGTTTCCGGGCTGTACCTCTAAAGTAAAGTCTAAAT
>NW_027604140.1:0-6000 GCF_053455715.1 Rhinoraja longicauda
GGCCATCACGTACAAGAGAAAGGGGCAAAGGCCAACACCTTTGGTCTGGGGAGGTGTAAGAGGCTCCAAGTGACTGGTACTTCCACCAGTCACCAAGAAAGGTCCCAGTGTGGAAAATTGATGGACAGAGAATGAGCTCTCAATCCTTGGCCTGTCTCAGTGTTGTGGTGCTGGTTCAGTGGCTGTTCCGGAAGGAACATATTAGGAGTTAGAACCTGGGTCATTTATGGGGTGGAAGAATTATTAAGGATGGAGTGTGAGGGTCCAGAATGTGTCCGTGGGTGGCACGGTGCAGAGGATATGTGTGTGTGGTGGTCGTGGAATGTGGAGGGTGTGTGGGATAGTGCAAAGTATGGGGGTATGGGTGATGTAGTGTCTCTGGGTGTAGTTCAGTGTGTAAGGGTCTATGGGTGGTGTAGTGTGGAGTGTTTGTGGGTGGGTCAGTGTGGAGGGTGCGTAGGTGGGTCAATGTGGAGGGTGTGTGTGGGTGGTGCAGTGTGGAGGGTGTGCGCGTGTGGGGCAGTGTGGAGGGTGCGTAGGTGGGTCAATGTGGAGGGTGTGTGTGGGTGGTGCAGTGTGGAGGGTGTGCGCGTGTGGGGCAGTGTGGAGGGTGTGTGTGTGTGTGGGGCAGTGTGGAGGGTGTGTGTGGGTCAGTGTGGAGGGTGCGTGTGGGTCAGTGTGGAGTGTGTGTGTGGGTCAATGTGGAGGGTGTGTGTGAGTCAGTGTGGAGGGTGTGCGTGCGTGTGTGTGGTGCCGTGTGTAAGGTGTGTGCACGTGGGTGGTGCACTGTGGAGGGTGTGGGTGTATGGGTGGTGCAGTGTGGGGGGTGTGGGTGTGGGTTAGTGTGTAGGGTGTGTGTGTGGGTGATGCAGTTTGTAGGGTGTGTGTGGGTCAGTGAGTGGGGTGTGTGTGTGTGTGGTGCAGTGTGGGTGTGGGTGGTGCAGTGTGTGCATGTGGGTGGTGCAGTGTGTAGTGTGTGTGTGTGTGGGTAGTGAAATGTGGAGGGTGTGTGTGGGGGGGGCAGTGTGGAGGGTGAGTGTGTGTAGGGCAGTGTGCAGGGTGTGTGGGTTGGTTTAATGTGGAGTGTGTGTATGTGTCTTTGTGGTGCAGCGTGGAATGTGTGTGTGGGTGGTGCAGTGTGTAGGCTGTTTGGGTGGTGCAATGTCGGTCTGGGTGGTGCAGTGTTTTGTGGTGTGGGTCTGGGTGGTGTAAAGTAGAGAAGATGGGGTAATGAGGGGAAGGTGGAAGCTGTGTGGTTGTGTGTGCTGGTTGTGGAATGTGGAGGGTTGGTGCTGCTGTGTGGAGTGATGCAGAAATTGGAGTGGTGAAATGAATCTCCAACAGGCCTAAATCGTCTCAATGGTAGATGAATTAGAGACTAGCACCGTGTTTATACTAAAACCATTTTGCACATGACCTACACAATGGCTTCTGTTGGCCTTCACTGGACAGAAACAAGAGCAGGATTGGCCAGAGTGTGACAGCACACTGCAGGAGTGGGCAGATTGGACTTGCCTATTAATCCAACAGAACCGAAGAGCTGACATTTATTTCCTCAACCAAATCACATTCCTGCTGACTTAAACTCCATGCCAGGAGCCTCCTATTGGTGAATGCTCCATTGGTATTGCAGTGTAGGCTGGCATCTTCAGGAGCAGAGTGCAGAAAGCTGGTTGATAAATCGGAGAGTGTGATGAGAGCTGATTCAGCCAAGTTAGAAATCAACAGTCATCTGGTACAATCTGCAGGACATCCTCTCCTCATTTGCCTGAGAATCAAAGGCGTACACTTTTCACAAGGAAGTGGCTTACCAATTTAGTTAGTTAGTTAGTTAGTTAGTTTAGTTTAGTTTATTGTCATGTGTACCGACCGAGGTACAGTGGAAAGCTTTTGTTGCGTGCTAACCAGTCAGCGGAAAGACAATACATGATTACAATCGCGCCATTCACAGTGTACAGATACAAGATAAAGCGAATAACGTGAATAACGTTTAGTACAAGACAAAGCCAGTAAAGTCTGATCAAAGATAGTCTGAGGGTCTCCAATACAGTAGATAGTAGTTCAGGACTGCTCTCTAGTTGTGGTAGGATGGTTCAGTTGCCTGATAACAGCTGGGACGAAACTGGAGGTGTGCGTTTCCTGAATCTGGAGGTGTGCGTTTCATCCTTGATAATGCTGGTGGCCTTGCCGAGGCAGCGTGATGTATAAATGGAGTAAATAGAAGGGAGGTTGGTTTGTGTGATGATCTGGGCTGCGTCCACAATTCTCTGCAATTTATTGCGGTCTTGGATGGAGCTGTTCCCAAACCATGCTGTGATGCATCCCGATAAAGATGCATCCCGATCTGTCCCAGTGTACAGATTTCTACGGCGCATCTGTTCAGAGAGCCATCACTTTCCCTCATAGTCCCACAGACAGGTCACACTATGCAAAGTGCAAGGCATCAATGCCATCCTGACTACGTATTTCCTTAATTCTGTGTTAACTTTCTAGAGCGGAATAGATGACACTTGCTTTACACCTGAAGCTCTTACTTAGTTATGATATCAATGATGCTCTGGTATTGATCGACTGCTCTAAGCCTTCATTCTTTACTGCTAATCAATTTACCCTGAGGTCTCTCTTCCTCACCTGAAACAGACCTTTTCTTTCTCTTTGACCCTCTACCATTGCTTCCCCTGGCTTTGTCCTTGTTCAGTCCTCTTCCATGCCATCTCCCTGTCTTCTGTTTCCATTCTGTTTATTCTTTCCTTTGTGCAAGCTTCATGCTGCCTTGAAATTTGTAAGCTGAGTAACTAAAAATCTTGCAGTGATTTTCAACAATGTGAGCCTTCATTTGCAGTGTTTGTTATTCCGTATCTATGTTTTAGTCCAAAGTTTTGCTAATAATGGAAAGTGTTTCATACATTCCTCAGACATTGTTTTCTGTCTATTTGATGTATCTCCATTTTGTGCAATGTATGTGGAGCACATAGTTAAAATTCAATGGGCCCAGTGCTGATACATCTTGTGAGAAAGAGACACAGCACTTTCTGTTCAAATATGACCAAAATAAGCAGCATACCACCACATGGCTTCCAGACTCAGAACCCTCTATTGCTCGACATTTGGAAGGTGGAGGGAGGATGGGTTGATGATTGAAAGTATAGCCCCTTACAATCTCTGAATAACGCAAGCCCAAACAAATGCAATTCATAGCTCACAAAAAAAGGTCAAAGCAACTGTACAATTTACCAAATTAAAACAGTTCTAATTAAATTAGAAGCTGCTGGAAACACTGAGCAGATCGGGCAACATTTGTGGAAAAGAAACTAAGTCAATGGTTCAGGTCAAAGATGGCAGGCACAGCGGTAGTTGCTGCATTACAGCGCCAGAGACCTGGGTTTGATCCTGACTGCGGGTGCTGTCTGTACGTTCTCCCCGTGACCTGCGTGGGTTTTTCTCCGGGATCTCCGGTTTCCTCCCACACTCCAAAGACATACAGGTTTGTAGGTTAATTGGCTTTGGTCAAATTTGTAAATTGTCCCTAGTGTGTGTAGGACAGTGTTGGTGTGCGGGGATGGCTGGTCGGCGCGGACTCAGTGGGCCGAATGGTCTGTTTCCGCGTTGTATCTCTAAACTAAATTGAAAGACCCTTTCATAGAACATTCTTCAACGTGAAATATTATCTCTGTTTCTCTTACCACTGACCTGCTGAGTTTTTCCAGGTTTATTTCAGTTTTTGAGCATCCGCAATCTTGTGATTTTCGTAAAATACCAAGCCAATGCTGATGTTGAGAAGTAGTTGGCAATAGTGACTGAAGGATTCTCTTAAGTAGCACCAAATATGGTTGCAGAGGAGAAAAATAAAGGGTCAACAGAGTTATTGGTTGGATTAAGCAGGGAACGTGACATCAGTGTTACAGACCAATGGGGGGTGGGGTGAGGGCAGTGGATAATTCAACAATGGGGATAGGGTGAGGGCAGAGGACAACTGACCAATGGGGTTTGGTAAATAAAGATGGACAACTGACCAATGGGGTTGGGTGAATACAGGGAATAACTCACCAATGAGGCGGGGTAGCTGCAAATGGACAACTGGCCGATGAGGACGGGGTGAGATCTGGGAATAGCTTATAGAATATGGTAGTTTTCTGCATTAGTTTTAGACAGACCCATTTATGTGCGAGGAAGAAATATTAGAGTATTTAGGCCTAATTTGCATTCATACATCATGTCATCACACAATTGAAGCAGCTTAAAGTGTCTCGTGAAGAGTAAGTTTTATCGGTAGCCTTGAATGCGATGTTAACAAATGTAGGGAGGGAACTCGTGTTAACAGAGGCCCACCCTGGTTTTTTTTTTGCTGACTTCAGTGACCACGCTTGCATGATGCATTATTAGAGTCATAGATTCATAGTCATATAGCATGGAAACAGGTCCTTCAGCCTAACTTGCCCCAGCTGACCAACATGTCCCATCTACACTAGTCCCTCTTCTGCCCAGTTGTGACAACTCCTGATCATAGGTTTATTAATGGAAGTGGCTCAACTTGGCCACTTGGACCTAGAAATATGCCAATGTAGCCAGGACAAGTTTGAGTAAGAAAATAACTGCAGATGCTGGTACAAATCGAAGGTATTTATTCACAAAATGCTGGAGTAACTCAGCAGGTCAGGCAGCATCTCAAGAGAAAAGGAATGGGTGATGTTGCGGGTCGAGACCCTTCTTCAGACTGATGTCAGGGGGGCGGGACAAAGGAAGGATATAGGTGGAGACAGGAAAATAGAGGGAGAACTGGGAAGGGGGAGGGGAAGAGAGGAACAGAGGAACTATCTAAAGTTGGAGAAGTCAATGTTCATACCTATGAATTCAGTGGCTAAACTATTTTTTCCCTGCCTGAATTCCATAGTTTGCTTCAGACATTATGCAGAAGAGGAACAGATGTTGGTTAAGAAGTAAGGATTCCTTTAGAAATCACTAACGGTTAGCAGCCCAAAGTCCAAAATGATCTTCTTGCCACTGCTACCCTACCACCATATTGTAATGTAAAATATGTAGGCAATTGATGAAGATTGCATTGTACAGGGTTTCAGTGAAAGTCCTATTGTCCAGGAATAAATAGTGTAATGCACAGTCTGTTACCTAGAGTATGGGAATCAAGAATCAGAGGAAATAGATTTAAGATGATGGTGGAAAGATTTAATAGGAACCTGAGGGGCAACTATTTTACACAAAGGGTGTATGGAGGAGATAGTTGAGGCGGGCCCTATCACAATGTTTAAGAAACATTTAGACAGGTACATGGATAGGATAGGTTTGGAAGGATATGGACCAGGTACAGGCTGGTGGGACTAGTATAGATGGGACATGTTGGTCAGCTGGGGCAAGTTGGGCTGAAGGGCCTGTTTCCATGTTGTATGACTATGAATCTATGACTATTAATGCATGAATAATGGGCATGGAGAGAAAATAGCAGAAACGCTGTCAACCTCAAAAATTAGAAGAATAACAATCAAATCCAATGGTAAAATTATCTTAAACGCAACAATATAGAGGGGGAGTAAAGAGGAGAGAACAATCGTAAAGCTTAAGGTCTTCATGTGCCTGTGTATTCTGAGGGCTGTTGAAAGTTAATTATCTCGTCATTCACACCTAGGCTTTGTGCTGATTAAAAATAATCTGTATATAAATAGAGTTTAGCTGTGCATTTGTCCCAGAGATTCATTGGCGACCGCCATGTGTGAGGAGCTGCCCAGTCCACTGCCGTCAGTTAATGAAGAGTTCAAGGTCTTGCTTTCAATGGGGGTATATTTATGGATTTAATTAACACTCATTTGCTGCAACCAGAATGAACAGGGCCACAAGACCCAGAATGATGAGTTTATTAATTTAAGACTTAAATATCCCGCTAGAGTGGTGATCTCTTGCAGCAGATAGACATGCATGGAATGGATCAAAAACCCTGAAGCTGTGAAATACTGCACGAGAACAGGAGCAGAAGTGGTTAAACGACTAAAC
>NW_027604141.1:0-6000 GCF_053455715.1 Rhinoraja longicauda
TTCTGCTGCTTCCTCAAGCAGCAACATTCAATGTGGTGTCTGTAGGCTCTTTGATGCTGCTGTTTAATCACAGGTCCAGAAGCCAGGTTTGATTCTGACCTCTCGTGCTGTCCAACTAGAGTTTACACATTCTGCCTGTGACTATTTGGGTTTCTCCCGATTGTTCCTCCAGTATCCCACAATGTCCAAGTTGGTAAATCAATTGGAGACTGTGAGTTATTGTCAGTATTAGTAAATGGTAGGAGTGTTAATAAAAACACGTGAGAGAATGAGCTTTAGGCAAATAAATGGGGGGTGGGGGAGTGGAACTGATGATTGCTTTGTGTGTGTTGGCATTGACGCAGTAGGTAAAATAGCTATCTCCCATGTCATAAGAAAACATGATTATAATTATATAATTTATTGAAAGTAGCCAACTTCTAACTTACAGCATTGGTTAGTACATCATGCATCAAAATTCATACATAGATTCTTACATATACATCAACCCTGCCTGCTGACATGAAAGTTGCTGGTTGGAAAGTTGATGGATACCGCATGAAGGTGTCCAAAGCTATAGTAGGATAGACATCGGAAAGAACATTGAGCAGTGCATGGACAGGTGGAATTTAACTTAGACAAGTGTGAGATGATGCATTTTGGGAAGCCAAACAGGGGCAAAATATTTAAGGAAGTGATAATGAACAGAGGGAACTTTGGGCTCAAGTTCATAACTCCCTTAAATCGCAACAGGGTGGTGAGGAAGGCATGTGGCATGCTTGGCTTCATAGGTCACAGCATTGAATATCAAAGTTAAGATGTTATGTTCCAGCTTTACCACACACTTGGGTGCATGGAGTATAATCTGCTCTTCTGGACATGAATATACTATAGAAAACATGTGGTTGCACTGGAGAGAGTGAAGAGGAATTTCACCATGATGCTGTCTGGATTGGAGGGCATTAGTTATATACGAATAGACTGTGAAGGTTGGGCATGTTTTTCCTGAGCGAAGGAGGCTGAAGCATGACCTGAGAGATGTGTAAAAAGGTAAGAAGCATAGATAGTAAAAATAATCTGACCATCTCCTCTATGATATCAGAGAACAAGAGGGCATGGTTTTAAGCTGAGAGGAAGGAATGTTGAATGAGATCTGAGGGGAATGTTTTTCTTACACAGAGAGTAGTTGATATCTGGAATACATTGCTAGAGGAGGTGATGAGACAGATCAATCGCTATGTCTAATGTCGGCGTGGACATGGTGATCTGAAGAGCTCAATTCTCTGCTGTACAGCTCAATGTCTCACATATACTCCAAAATGTTATCAACTAGATGTAATACTTCAAAAGCATTGTTTCCATTTTCTTCATGCAAATGTGGCATACAGGTTAGGAATTTAATGCCGATTAATCTAGTACAAATTGCAAAGAATGCACTAGTTCATAGATTCTGATTTCAACTAATATATTTTGAGGAAAAGCATTAGACAAATAGATTCTCATGTGGATTTAATGAAAGTAGTAATTTGTAATAGACAGACAGAATCAATAAATTATAATATAAATAAAGATATAGGGAAACCCAGTGAATCACGAGTAAGAATAGACTAACATTTATTTTGGAGTAGAATTCTTTAACTGTGATTGGATCATTCAGCAGTTTTTACATGGACAACTATCAGGAAGTTTTAAGCACCTCTCCTCACTTATTTTAAGTGGAGTAATGTTCAACAGACAACCTATTTGTTACAGTACAGAAATACTGTTTCATCCAACCTAAACATTAGTTTATGCTGCAACCTAATCTGATCCTGGTAAAGCAGATTTTTATATTACTAAACTTTCTGAAACTAATTAAACTATAGACAAGAATTGTTATAAAGTGTGTTTATTTAAACAAATTGTCTATTATACAAACATCTGTCATGATATCAGAACAGGACAAATCACAGTGGTGTAGTGGTAGAGTTGCTGCCTAATAGAGTCAAAGACCCGGGATTGATCCTCATAAGACTCATAAGTGAGAGGAGCAGAATTAGGCCATTGGCCCATCGAGTCTACTCTGCTATTCAAACGTGGCTGATCTATCTCTCCCTCCTAACCCCATTCTCCTGCCTTCTCCCCATAACTCTAGACACGTGTATTAATCAAAAATCTACCTATCTTTGCCTTACAAATACCCATTGGCCTCCACAGCCTGCTGTGGTGAATTTCACAGATTCACCACCATGTGACTCAAGATATTCCTCCTCATTTCCTTCCTAAATGAATGTCCTTTACCTCTGAGGCTATGACCTCTGGTCCTAGATTCTCCCAATAGTGGTAACATCCCCTCCACATCAACTCTATCCAGGCCTGACTATGGGTGCTGTCTTTACAGAATTTTATATGTTCTCGTCCTGCTGACAGACTCTTATTAATAAGAGAGTGGATCAGTATAGTGATGAGAAATTATCTTTGTGTGCCAATTCATGATATAGAATTAGGACTGAGAAACAGCAAAGATTAGAAAAATTATAGGGGTTAATTGTAGGTTACCAGAGAGTAGTTGGAATATTGGGCATTGGAGAAATCAGGAATGTAGAGGTGTGTGTAACAGGGGTAATAAAGTATTCATGAGAGACCTTAACCTACATCTGATCTCTAGAGTTTAGAAGCATGGGTGGAGATCTCATTGAAACATATACCTCTGATCAGGATTGACATGCTAATTCAGCAAGCATTCGCTGCTTATGTCCAGAACCAGATCATCCAGATTTAGGACAAGGGGTACGATTTTAGTACTAAGACGAGAAGAAATTATTTCAGTCAAAAGTTGGTGAGCCTTGTCAAGTACAAGTACATAGATCTAGTTGTTCTGCTAAATGAAGATCAAAAGCAAAATTTATTTCAAATGAGGAGACAAGCAGATACAAAAATAACAGAAAGAAAAGAAACAAATTGAAAATCAGGAGAAATTAAAAGTTAAAGACAACATAGAAAGGAACATTACTGTCAATTTTCTTTAACTGCGTCACGGAAGAATCAGGGTTCCAGCCATCGACCTTTTAAAAAAAAAGTTATTCACTTTGAATAAAATGAACTATTCAAATATTTTAAAAGATGCATTTAACTTGGAACAATTTTATTGTTTAAGACTGTACTAAATATAATTCCACATATGGAAACAACTTAAATCACATGCATGTAATTTCCATTGTAATTCAACACATAGTGACATAATTTTGTCTTTGCTGTGAATGATTTTGGCATTGGAACACTGATATTTTGCACATGTGGCAGTGTTAAAACTTCCCAGGCTTAGTAGAGCATGCAGAATTTAAAAAATAAAGCACTACATTGCTGTAACTAAGGACTTTAATTTAAATATAACATCTACCACATTAAATGCCTAAGTGTCATCAGAAATCCCATTTGCTTGACTGGGCTTGTGATGGATAATAGCCAGTTCAATTTGCATGTGTCCTTTCGTTTTGCTCTGCAACAATTACCAGAGGGAGACTTTCATCAGTCTGTGATGGAATAGCACCAATGAGAGGATATGATCCTGTACAACAGAAGAAACATTTATTGCTTAATATTAACATTCCTTAAAAAAAAATGGACATTTCTTTTATTATACTATGCCCATTTATACTAGAGGTGAATCTATCTCAAATAAGGTTGCCCGTAGCCAACGTGACCTGTCAACTTAATTGTATTTCTGTACATTACAATGTTATAAAGTAACATAGAATATATGCTGAATACCACTAACTCAGGATATTGAATAGAGAAAACAGCCATTACAACTGGTGCGGTGAAATTAAAAAGATGGGGTCTTGAACAAGCTAAATATTCAATTAGATCATGAACGCTTACACCTTAAATTGCAAGAGGCATTAATAATTGCCAAGAAATATTTAAGGAAGAATATGTTGGGTTGATCAAAATGAAAGTAAGTGGATTGTGTTTCGAGTCATGATGAGCATTTGGATACCAATGATATATGTCTAGTCATGTACACGGCCTTTTAAAAAACAATATAACTTTGAATAAAATATTCAATAAGATGCATTTAACTTCTCTCAGAACGATTTTATTGTAAAGTCTGGATTAAAACTGTACTGCAGTTGGAAAAAGTCAAGTCTGGCAAATAATTGGCAAATTTGCATTCAATGTACATAGTTATGGAAATTAAAATTAGAATTCAATACAAATATGCTTTTTATTCAAGACATCTCTTTGCAGACTGTTTGCAAACCGTTGAAAATAAATACTGCCTACTCGTTTAACCTTTTTTTAAATAGATCGTTTTAACTGGTTAAATTGGCAAATTATTATTCGGTTATTTAGAGCCTGAGTGAATCTACACCTGAAATGTTGCGCAAAGGTCCAGTCTTCCTGCCTAAGGAAGGATATTCTTGCTATTGAGGGCGTGCAGCGTAGGTTTACTAGATTAATTCCCGGAATGGCGGGACTGTTGTATGTTGAAAGATTGGAGCGACTAGGCTTGTATACACTGGAATTTAGAAGGATGAGAGGGGATCTTATTGAAACAAATAAGATTATTAAGGGGTTGGACACGTTAGAGGCAGGAAACATGTTCCCAATGTTGGGGGAGTCCAGAACCAGGGGCCACAGTTTAAGAATAAGGGGTAGGCCATTTAGAACAGAGATGAGGAAAAACCTTTTCAGTCAGAGAGTTGTGAATCTGTGGAATTCTCTGCCTCAGAAGGCAGTGGAGACCAATTCTCTGAATGCATTCAAGAGAGAACTAGATAGAGCTCTTAAGGGTAGCGGAGTCAGGGGGTAAGGGGAGAAGGCAGGAATAGGGTACTGATTGAGAATGATCAGCCATGATCACATTGAATGGCGGTGGTGGCTCGAGGGGCCGAATGGCCTACTCCTGCACATATTGTCTATTGTCTATTGATTTACTATCAATAGACAATAGACAATAGACAATAGGTGCAGGAGGAGGCCATTCGGCCCTTCTGTGTCCCCTTGTTCTGGACTCCCCCAACATTGGGAACATGTTTCCTGCCTCTAACGTGTCCAACCCCTTAATAATCTTATATGTTTCGATAAGATCCCCTCTCATCCTTCTAAATTCCAGTGTATATAAGCCTAGTCGCACCAGTCTTTCAACATATGACAGTCCCGCCATTCCAGGAATTAACCTAGTAAACCTACGCTGCACGCCCTCAATAGCAAGAATATCTTTCCTCAATTTTGGAGACCAAAACTGCACACAGTACTCCAGGTGCGGTCTCACTAGGGCCCTGTACAACTGCAGAAGGACCTCTTTGCTCCTATACTCAACTCCCCTTGTAATGAAGGCCAACATTCCATTGGCTTTCTTCACTGCCTGCTATACCTGCATGCTTCCTTTCAGTGACTGATGCACTAGGACACCCAGATCTCATTGTACTTCCCCTTTTCCTAACTTGACACCATTCAGATAATACTCTGCCTTCCTATTCTTACCACCAAAGTGGATAACCTCACACTTATCCACATTAAACTGCATCTGCCATGCATCTGCCCACTCACACAACCTGTCCAAGTCACCCTGCAACCTCATAGCATCTTCCTCACAGTTCACACTACCACCCAGCTTTGTATCATCTGCAAATTTGCTAATGGTACTTTTAATCCCTTCATCCAAGTCATTAATGTATATTGTAAATAGCTGCGGTCCCAGCACCGAACCTTGCAGTACCCCACTAGTTACTGCCTGCCATTCTGAAAGGGACCCATTTATCCCCACTCTTTGCTTTCTGTCTGTCAACCAATTTTCTATCCATGTCTGTACCCTACCTCCAATACCATGTGCTCTAATTTTGCCCACTAATCTCCTATGTGGAACCTTGTTGAAGGCTTTTTGAAAGTCAAGGTACACCACATCCACCGGCTCTCCCCTGTCAATTTTCCAAGTTACATCCTCAAAGAATTCGAGAAGATCAGTCAAGCGTGATTTCCCCTTCGTAAATCCATACTGACTCGGAACGATCCTGTTACTACTATCCAAATGCTCCG
>NW_027604142.1:0-6000 GCF_053455715.1 Rhinoraja longicauda
CCAGATACCAGCTGCAGAACTCACAAACCACTGCTCCTTGGGGCTGGTAATAACAAGGAACTGCAGATGCTGGTTAAGACCAGAGAAAGACACGTATGGCAGAATAATTCAGCAGGTCAGGTAGCATCCCTGAAGAACGTGGACAGTTGACGTATCGGGTTGGAACCCTTCTTCAGACTGATCTGAAGAAGGGTCCCGGCTCAAAACATCACCTGTCCATGTTCTCCCGAGTTGCTGCCTGACCTGCATATGTTGAAAGACTGGAGCGACTAGGCTTGTATACACTGGAATTTAGAAGGATGAGAGGAGATCTTATCGAAATGTATAAGATTATTAAGGGGTTGGACACGTTAGAGGCAGGAAACATGTTCCCAATGTTGGGGGAGGCCAGAACAAGGGGCCACAGTTTAAAAATAAGGGGTAGGCCATTTAGAACTGAGATGAGGAAAAACTTTTTTAGTCAGAGAGTTGTGAATCTGTGGAATTCTCTGCCTCAGAAGGCAGTGGAGGCCAATTCTCTGAATGCATCCAAGAGAGAGCTAGATAGAGCTCTTAAGGATAGCGGAGTCAGGGCTTATGGGGAGAAGGCAGGAACGGGGTACTGATTGAGAATGATCAGCCATGATTACATTGAATGGCGGTGCTGGCTCGAAGGGCTGAATGGCCTCCTCCTGCCCCTATTGTCTATTACTCCAGCACTTTGTGTCTTTCTCGAGGGCTTAACGAAAATGAGTTGACTTATATTTTACAGTTCTTTTCTTGCTTTGGTATGCAGGAGACCAATTGCAGTGGCTCTGGTTAGATGTCAAAAGAGATTCCTGTGAAGCCTTTAAGGTTATGGACATCAGTCGATGCTGGAATTGGAAGACAATGGAGGCAGGGAGTGTAGCCAGGCTAGATGAAGTTAAGGAGGAAAGGATGGCCAAGGGTTTGGCCTGACAAAATATCATAGCGGAATCACAGAGGGGGAGCAGTGAGAGACAATGTTGCTGAACCCTCGTCGGAGAGAGGAGGAGAACTTCTTCACAGTGGACACAGCTTGAGGAGATTTTGCAGTGGAACGGACAAACCGTGTAGGAAAGAATTGCAGATGCTGGTTTAAATCGAAGGTAGACAAAATGCTGGGGTAACTCAGCGGGACAGGCAGCACAGGTAAGAACGTACGTGTTGTATATGTGACGAGTGTATGCCGGAAGCTTCCTTGTCCTCCAGAAAGCTTGAGCGACTCCGTGCGTCACCCCCTTTGACCTTATGACCTTACGTGCAGGGGCTCTACAAAAGAGGAGACACAAAAAGCTGGAGTGACTCAGCGGGACCGGCAGCATCTCTGGAGATAAGGAATGGGTGACGTTTTGGGTCGAGACCCTTCTTCAGACTGGTTAAGGATAAGGGAAACGAGAGATATAGACGGTGATGTGGAGAGATAAAGAACAACGAATGAAAGATATGCAAAAAAGTAACGATGGTAAAGGAAACAGGCCATTTTTAGCTGTTTGCAGGGTGAAAATGAGAAGCTAGTGCGACTTGGGTGGGGGAGGGATAGAGAGAGAGAGAGAGAGGGAATGCCGGGGCTACCTGAAGTGAGTGAAAAGTCAATATTCATAACCCTGGGCTGTAAGCTGCCCAAGCGAAATATGTTTATTCTGAATAAAATTTAGTCCATCTGGACCATAGGATTAATTCACCATTCTCATAGAACTGGCCCCACAAACAATAACAATCTTTGAACTCACTTACATCATGGCGTTTTTTTCCTTCTTTACGTACAAATCAAAATTCATTCATAATTTTACACACTTCATAAAATATGCAGAACTGCAGATATTCAATAGACAATAGACAATAGGTGCAGGAGTAGGCCATTCAGCCCTTCGAGCCAGCACCGCCATTCAATGCGATCATGGCTGATCACTCTCAATCAGTACCCCGTTCCTGCCTTTTCCCCATACCCCCTCACTCCGCTATCCTTAAGAGCTCTATCCAGCTCTCTCTTGAAAGCATCCAACGATCTGGCCTCCACTGCCTTCTGAGGCAGAGAATTCCACACCTTCACCACCTTCTGACTGAAAAAGTTCTTCCTCATCTCCGTTCTAAATGGCCTACCCCTTATTCTTAAACTGTGGCCCCTTGTTCTGGACTCCCCCAACATTGGGAACATGTTTCCTGCCTCTAATGTGTCCAATCCCCTAATTATCTTACATGTTTCAATAAGATCCCCCCTCATCCTTCTAAATTCCAGTGTATACAAGCCCAATCGCTCCAGCCTTTCAACATACGACAGTCCCGCCATTCCGGGAATTAACCTAGTGAACCTACGCTGCACGCCCTCAATAGCAAGAATATCCTTCCTCAAATTTGGAGACCAAAACTGCACACAGTGCTCGCACACTTCAAATACGTTTTTACCCCATATATACGAGGGTGCCTAATGTAAGGATATTTCTGTGAACACTACGATACGACGCTAATAAATGTATGCACAGCCTCTGAGAATGTCAGAAGGAATTTCGCACTGTTCTTGTTTTCATAAGGTCCTCAAGTCATAAGTGATAGGAGCAGAATTAGGCCAATCTGCCCGTCAAGTCTTCTACGCCATTCAATCATGAACCATCGCTCCCTCCGAACCCCATTCTCCTGCCTTCTCCCCATAACCTCTGACACCTGTACTAAATTAGAATATATCTATCTCTGCCTTACAAATATCCACTGACTTGGCCTCCACAGCCTTCTGTGGCAAAGAAATCCACAGATTCACCACCATCTGACAAAAGAAATGTCTCCTCATCTCCTTCCTAAAAGAACATACTTTAATTCTGAGGCTGTGACCTCTAGTCCTAGACTCTCCCACTAGTGGAAACATCCTCTCCACATCCACTCCATCCAAGCCTTTCACTGTTCTGTAAGTTTCAATAAGGTCCCCACATTCTTCTAATCTGCAGTGAGTACAGGCCCAGTGCTGACAAACGCTGATCATACGCTGGGTCCGCCATTGTTGCTTCCCCCGGCAGCGGCGTCCTCATCCCCACGTGGTCCTTCCTCGTCCGTCGGTCGGCACCTTCATCGGTCACCGCGCCAACCTCTCCACTATCGCCGCCGGGTCCTCTCCGGACGCCTCCGTGGCACCAACCCGGGCCCCAGCCGCGGGCTCCAAAGACCCAGGGGCCATTGGCCGTTGGATCCCTCGACCCGCGAGGCCCGGGTTCCGTCCCGCGAGGCTCCGCCCTCGGCTTCTCAGCGGCCCCTCCGGTAGGGAGTTGCAGAACTCTCGTCAGAGAGAGGAGGAGAATGTCTCCAAAGTCGGTAAAGTTAATGAGATTTCCCTGCTTACAATTCTCCAAATGCATCTGACCAGTGGCCTTATAAAGCCTCAGCATTTCATCCCTAATTTTATATTTTAGTCAACTCAAAATGAATGCTCACATTGCATTTGCCTTCCTTACTACCATTTCAACCTGCAAATTCACCGATTGAGAATCCTGCACCAGCACTCCCAAGTTATTTTGCACCGCTGATTTCCAAATCCTCTCCCCATTTAGAAACTGGTCTATGCCTTTATTCCCACTATCAAAGTCCATGACCACATAATATATTATAGTAGCGCGAAAATGTAAATATATTTGCATGTTTTCTATTTTGATACTCACGCTCCACTCATTCCCAATATCTATCCTTGGGGGGGAGGGGGGGGTGCAGTGGCAGAGTTGTTGCCGTGTGGCTACAGCGCCAGAGACCCGGGTTTGATCCTGACTACGGGTGCTGTCTGTACGGAGTTTGTACTTTCTCCCCGTGACCTGCTTATGCTTTCTCCGAGATCTTCGGTTTTCTCCGGGATCCTGATTCTAGTTGGGATGAATTTCCACGGAGTGAAATGAAAAGGTTGTTTAAATATCTGCCATATCTTGAACTGCTGCATTTCTTAGGGAGAAGCTCTTTTCACTGTGTAGCTTGCCAGATAGTTCCAGGGTCTCATTCCAGATGTACTGATGGTATAGCGATGGGGCCCAACATTGGGACATTGTGAACTGGAGAGGAACGAGGAGATGGTGATGTTTCAATGTGCCTGTCGCTCATGTCGCAGTCAGTAGTGGTGCATCACAGAAGCAGAATTAGGCCATTCAGCCTAGCACGTCTACTCCGCCATTCAATCATGGCTGATCTACCAATCTCTCTTAAACCCATTCTCCTGCCTTTTCCCCACAGCCCTTCACACCCGCACTATCTCTGCCTTGAAAAATATTCACTGACTTGGCCTCCACAGCCATCTGTGGCAATGAATCCAACAGATTCACCACCCTCTGACTGAGTCCACACCACCACATACAAGGATACGGTTTTACCAGAGAATGAATACTCACCATGTACCAACAGAGCGCTGAACACGAGAACCGATGTGATCACCACGAATATGGACAGGTACAATCCAACCCACGCTCTGGGATGGGAGTCATACCCTACGACAAAATAAATCACCTTTGGTTACCTCCTGTAGATTTTAATTTAAATGTCTATGATGTGGAGAAGACTTCCCTTTGTATCTATCTTGTTTTTGATTCAATGCAATGAATCGGTGATATTTTATTGTCACACATCTAGGTACAATGAAGTTCTTTGATTCTGGTGTACAATCCATAATCACACAGCAGACTTCTCCTGGTCAATACACAAAGAGTCCGCACGTTTCTGGTGCCGACAAACTTTCAGAAGTTCTTAGTGCTGTCTTATCTTCTCGCAGCGGCGAACCAGGCCTGTTGTTGCACGTGCGTGGAGCACGATGCACGGTGGCGCAGCGGTAGAGTCGCTGCCTAACAGCGCTTGGAGTGTAGAGTGCCTTGGGCAAACTGTATAGGGTATTTCTTAGGGAAGTTAAACACACTGGAGTGAACGGAATGATAACATATGCTGATAAGGTCAGATAACAAGTGTGGAGAGGGGCTTGTGAAGCATAAACATTAACATGGGACATTTGGCCAGCCTCTGTGCAATCAACCTTTACAACTTGGGCTGCACGATGGCGTAGTGGTAGAGTTGCTGCCTTACAGTGCCAGAGACCCCAGGTTCGGTCCTCACTTCGGGTGCTTGTCTGCACGGAGTTTGTACGTTCTCCCCTGCGTGGGTTTTCTCCCACACTGCAAAGACATGCAGGTTTGTAGGTTAGTTGACATCAGTACAATTGTAAATTGTCCCTCGTGTGTGTAGGATAGACAATAGACAATAGGTGCAGGAGGAGGCCATTCGGCCCTTCCAGCCAGCACCGCCATTCAATGTGATCATGGCTGATCATTCTCAATCAGTACCCCGTTCCTGCCTTCTCCCCATACCCCCTGACTCCGCTATCCTTAAGAGCTCTATCTAGCTCTCTCTTAAATGCATTCAGAGAATTGGCCTCCACTGCCCTCCGAGGCAGAGAATTCCGCAGATAGTGTTAGTGTGCGGGGATCCCTGGTCAGTGCGGACTCAGTAGACTGAAGCACATGTTTCCGCGTTGTTTCTCTGTATCTATAAACTAAACCAGAAGTTAAACACACTGGGGAGAACGGAGTGATATTTTCTGCTGATAAGGTCAGATAACAAGAGTTGGGAGGAGTTCTTTAGTTTTATTTAATTTAGTTTAGATAAACAGCGCAGAAACAGGCTCTTCGGCCCATCAAGTTCGCACCGACCACCGATCCCTGCACATTAACACTATCCTACATTGATACCAAGCCAATTAACCCTACAAACATGCACATCTATGGAGTGTGGGAGGAAACCCATGCAAGTCACGGGGAGAACGAACAAACTCCGTACAGATGTTCAAGGTACGTCTTTCCCCTGACTCTCAGTCTGAAGAAGGGTCTCGACCCGAAACGTCAACTATTCCTTCTCTCCAGAGATGCTGCCTGACCCGCTGAGTTACTCCAGCTTTTTGTGTCTATCTTCTATTATTTAAAACGGCCCGCAGCCAGGATCGAACCTGGGTCACTGGCGCCGTAAGAGCTACAAGGCAGCAACTGTACCGAT
>NW_027604143.1:0-6000 GCF_053455715.1 Rhinoraja longicauda
CCACTCTGCCTTCCTGTTGTTGCCACCAAAGTGGACAACCTCACACTTGTCCACATTAAACTGCATCTGCCATGCATCCATCCGCCCACTCACACAACCTGTCCAAGTCGCCCTGCAACCTCACAGCATCTTCAATGTGATCATTGCTTGATCATTCTCAATCAGTACCCCCGTTCCTGCCTTCTCCCCGTACCCCCTGACTCCTCTATCCTTAAGAGCTCTACCCAACTCTCTCTTGACGGTCTAGTTCTCTCTAGAGAGAGAGAGCTCTATCCTTAAGAGCTCTACCCAACTCTCTCTTGACGGTCTAGTTCTCTCTAGAGAGAGAGAGCTCTATCCTTAAGAGCTCTACCCAACTCTCTCTTGACGGTCGAGTTCTCTCTAGAGAGAGAGAGCTCTATCCTTAAGAGCTCTACCCAACTCTCTCTTGACGGTCTAGTTCTCTCTAGAGAGAGAGAGCTCTATCCTTAAGAGCTCTACCCAACTCTCTTGACGGTCGAGTTCTCTCTAGAGAGAGAGAGCTCTATCCTTAAGAGCTCTACCCAACTCTCTCTTGACGGTCGAGTTCTCTCTAGAGAGAGAGAGCTCTATCCTTAAGAGCTCTACCCAACTCTCTCTTGACGGTCTAGTTCTCTCTAGAGAGAGAGAGCTCTATCCTTAAGAGCTCTACCCAACTCTCTTGACGGTCGAGTTCTCTCTAGAGAGAGAGAGCTCTATCCTTAAGAGCTCTACCCAACTCTCTCTTGACGGTCTAGTTCTCTCTAGAGAGAGAGAGCTCTATCCTTAAGAGCTCTACCCAACTCTCTTGCCAATCTAGTTCTCTATTGAGAGCTCTATCTTGAGCTCCATCCTTAAGAGGTCTACCCAACGCTCTCTTCGTTATCTAGTTCTAGTCACTGAAAGGAAGCATGCAGGTGCAGCAGGCAGTGAAGAAAGCCAATGGTATGTTGGCCTTCATAGCGAGGGGATTTGAGTATAGGAGCAGGGAGGTCCTTCTGCAGTTGTACAGGGCCCTGGTGAGACCACACCTGGAGTATTGCGTACAGTTTTGGTCTCCTAGTTTGAGTTTAGGAGCAAAGAGGTCCTTCTGCAGTTGTACAGGGCCCTGGTGAGACCACACCTGGAGTATTGCGTACAGTTTTGGTCTCCTAATCTGAGAAAAGACATCCTTGCCATAGAGGGAGTACAGAGAAGGTTCACCAGATTGATCCCTGGGATGGCGGGACATTCATATGAAGAAAGACTGGATAGACTCGGCTTGTACTCGCTGGGATTTAGAAGACTGAGGGGGAGATCTTATAGAAACTCACAGAATTCTTAAGGGGTCGGACAGGCTAGATGCGGGAAGATTGTTCCTGATGTTGGGGAAGTCCAGAACAAGGGGCCACACAGTTTAAGGATAAGGGGGAAGTCTTTTAGGACCGAGATGAGAACGTTTTTCTTCACACAGAGAGTGGTGAATCTGTGGAATTCTCTGCCACAGAAGGTAGTTGAGGCCCAGTTCGTTGGCGATATTTAAGAGGGAGTTAGATGTGGCCCTTGTGGCTAAAGGGATCAGGGGGTATGGAGAGAAGGCAGGTACGGGATACCGAGTTGGATGATCGGCCGTGATCGCATTGAATGGCGGTGCGTACAGGCTCGAAGGGCCGAATGGCCTCCTCCTCCTGCACCTGTCGTCGATGTTTCTACGTTTCTCTCTTGACTGTCTAGTTCTCTCTAGTTCTTTCTATCCTCAATCAGTACCCCGTTCCTGCCTTCTCCCCGTACCCCCTGACTCCTCTATCCTTAAGAGCTCTATCCAGCTCTCTCTTGAATGCATTCGGAGAATCGGCCTCCACTGCCTTCTGAGGCAGAGAATTAATCCCACAGATTCACAACTCTCCGACTGGGAAAAGTTTCCGTTCTAAATGGCCGACCCCTTATTCTCAAACTGTGTGTGGCCCCTGGTTCTGGACCCCCCCCCAACATTGGGAACATGTTTCCTGCCTCTAAACGTGTCCGACCCCTTAATAATCTTATACGTTTCGATAAGATCCCCTCTCGTCCTTCTAAACTCCAGCGTATACAAGCCCAGTCGCTCCAGTCTTTCAACGTACGACAGTCCCGCCATCCCGGGGATTAACCTGGCGAACCTACGCTGCACGCCCTCAATAGCAAGGACGTCCTTCCTCGAACTAGGAGACCAAAACTGCACACAGTACTACAGGTGCGGTCTCACCAGGGCCCTGTACAACTGCAGAAGGACCTCTTTGCTCCTGAACTCAACTCCTCTTGCAATGAAGGCCAACATGGATGTACAACTGCAGAAGGACCTCCTTGCTCCTGAACTCAAACTAGGAGACCAAAACTGCACCCAGTACTCCAGGTGCGGTCTCACCAGGGCCCTGTACAACTGCAGAAGGACCTCCATACTCCTAGACTCAACTCCTCTTGTTATGAAGGCCAACACGCCATTGGCTTTCTTCACTGCCTGCTGTACCTGCATGCTTCCTTTCAGTGACTGATGCACTAGGACACCCAGATCTCGTTGTACGTCCCCTGTTCCTAACTTGACACCATTCGTACACCACTCTGCCTTCCTGTTGTTGCCACCAAAGTGGACAACCTCACACTTGTCCACATTAAACTGCATCTGCCATGCATCCATCCGCCCACTCACACAACCTGTCCAAGTCGCCCTGCAACCTCACAGCATCTTCAATGTGATCATTGCTTGATCATTCTCAATCAGTACCCCCGTTCCTGCCTTCTCCCCGTACCCCCTGACTCCTCTATCCTTAAGAGCTCTACCCAACTCTCTCTTGACGGTCTAGTTCTCTCTAGAGAGAGAGAGCTCTATCCTTAAGAGCTCTACCCAACTCTCTCTTGACGGTCGAGTTCTCTCTAGAGAGAGAGAGCTCTATCCTTAAGAGCTCTACCCAACTCTCTCTTGACGGTCTAGTTCTCTCTAGAGAGAGAGAGCTCTATCCTTAAGAGCTCTACCCAACTCTCTTGACGGTCGAGTTCTCTCTAGAGAGAGAGAGCTCTATCCTTAAGAGCTCTACCCAACTCTCTCTTGACGGTCTAGTTCTCTCTAGAGAGAGAGAGCTCTATCCTTAAGAGCTCTACCCAACTCTCTTGCCAATCTAGTTCTCTATTGAGAGCTCTATCTTGAGCTCCATCCTTAAGAGGTCTACCCAACGCTCTCTTCGTTATCTAGTTCTAGTCACTGAAAGGAAGCATGCGGGTGCAGCAGGCAGTGAAGAAAGCCAATGGTATGTTGGCCTTCATAGCGAGGGGATTTGAGTATAGGAGCAGGGAGGTCCTTCTGCAGTTGTACAGGGCCCTGGTGAGACCACACCTGGAGTATTGCGTACAGTTTTGGTCTCCTAGTTTGAGTTTAGGAGCAAAGAGGTCCTTCTGCAGTTGTACAGGGCCCTGGTGAGACCACACCTGGAGTATTGCGTACAGTTTTGGTCTCCTAATCTGAGAAAAGACATCCTTGCCATAGAGGGAGTACAGAGAAGGTTCACCAGATTGATCCCTGGGATGGCGGGACATTCATATGAAGAAAGACTGGATAGACTCGGCTTGTACTCGCTGGGATTTAGAAGACTGAGGGGGAGATCTTATAGAAACTCACAGAATTCTTAAGGGGTCGGACAGGCTAGATGCGGGAAGATTGTTCCTGATGTTGGGGAAGTCCAGAACAAGGGGCCACACAGTTTAAGGATAAGGGGGAAGTCTTTTAGGACCGAGATGAGAACGTTTTTCTTCACACAGAGAGTGGTGAATCTGTGGAATTCTCTGCCACAGAAGGTAGTTGAGGCCCAGTTCGTTGGCGATATTTAAGAGGGAGTTAGATGTGGCCCTTGTGGCTAAAGGGATCAGGGGGTATGGAGAGAAGGCAGGTACGGGATACCGAGTTGGATGATCGGCCGTGATCGCATTGAATGGCGGTGCGTACAGGCTCGAAGGGCCGAATGGCCTCCTCCTCCTGCACCTGTCGTCGATGTTTCTACGTTTCTCTCTTGACTGTCTAGTTCTCTCTAGTTCTTTCTATCCTCAATCAGTACCCCGTTCCTGCCTTCTCCCCGTACCCCCTGACTCCTCTATCCTTAAGAGCTCTATCCAGCTCTCTCTTGAATGCATTCGGAGAATCGGCCTCCACTGCCTTCTGAGGCAGAGAATTAATCCCACAGATTCACAACTCTCCGACTGGGAAAAGTTTCCGTTCTAAATGGCCGACCCCTTATTCTCAAACTGTGTGTGGCCCCTGGTTCTGGACCCCCCCCCAACATTGGGAACATGTTTCCTGCCTCTAAACGTGTCCGACCCCTTAATAATCTTATACGTTTCGATAAGATCCCCTCTCGTCCTTCTAAACTCCAGCGTATACAAGCCCAGTCGCTCCAGTCTTTCAACGTACGACAGTCCCGCCATCCCGGGGATTAACCTGGCGAACCTACGCTGCACGCCCTCAATAGCAAGGACGTCCTTCCTCGAACTAGGAGACCAAAACTGCACACAGTACTACAGGTGCGGTCTCACCAGGGCCCTGTACAACTGCAGAAGGACCTCTTTGCTCCTGAACTCAACTCCTCTTGCAATGAAGGCCAACATGGATGTACAACTGCAGAAGGACCTCCTTGCTCCTGAACTCAAACTAGGAGACCAAAACTGCACCCAGTACTCCAGGTGCGGTCTCACCAGGGCCCTGTACAACTGCAGAAGGACCTCCATACTCCTAGACTCAACTCCTCTTGTTATGAAGGCCAACACGCCATTGGCTTTCTTCACTGCCTGCTGTACCTGCATGCTTCCTTTCAGTGACTGATGCACTAGGACACCCAGATCTCGTTGTACGTCCCCTGTTCCTAACTTGACACCATTCGTACACCACTCTGCCTTCCTGTTGTTGCCACCAAAGTGGACAACCTCACACTTGTCCACATTAAACTGCATCTGCCATGCATCCATCCGCCCACTCACACAACCTGTCCAAGTCGCCCTGCAACCTCACAGCATCTTCAATGTGATCATTGCTTGATCATTCTCAATCAGTACCCCCGTTCCTGCCTTCTCCCCGTACCCCCTGACTCCTCTATCCTTAAGAGCTCTACCCAACTCTCTCTTGACGGTCTAGTTCTCTCTAGAGAGAGAGAGCTCTATCCTTAAGAGCTCTACCCAACTCTCTCTTGACGGTCTAGTTCTCTCTAGAGAGAGAGAGCTCTATCCTTAAGAGCTCTACCCAACTCTCTCTTGACGGTCGAGTTCTCTCTAGAGAGAGAGAGCTCTATCCTTAAGAGCTCTACCCAACTCTCTCTTGACGGTCTAGTTCTCTCTAGAGAGAGAGAGCTCTATCCTTAAGAGCTCTACCCAACTCTCTTGCCAATCTAGTTCTCTATTGAGAGCTCTATCTTGAGCTCCATCCTTAAGAGGTCTACCCAACGCTCTCTTCGTTATCTAGTTCTAGTCACTGAAAGGAAGCATGCGGGTGCAGCAGGCAGTGAAGAAAGCCAATGGTATGTTGGCCTTCATAGCGAGGGGATTTGAGTATAGGAGCAGGGAGGTCCTTCTGCAGTTGTACAGGGCCCTGGTGAGACCACACCTGGAGTATTGCGTACAGTTTTGGTCTCCTAGTTTGAGTTTAGGAGCAAAGAGGTCCTTCTGCAGTTGTACAGGGCCCTGGTGAGACCACACCTGGAGTATTGCGTACAGTTTTGGTCTCCTAATCTGAGGAAAGACATTCTTGCCATAGAGGGAGTACAGAGAAGGTTCACCAGATTGATCCCTGGGATGGCGGGACATTCATATGAAGAAAGACTGGATAGACTCGGCTTGTACTCGCTGGGATTTAGAAGACTGAGGGGGGATCTTATAGAAACTCACAGAATTCTTAAGGGGTCGGACAGGCTAGATGCGGGAAGATTGTTCCCGATGTTGGGGAAGTCCAGAACAAGGGGCCACACAGTTTAAGGATAAGGGGGAAGTCTTTTAGGACCGAGATGAGAACGTTTT
>NW_027604144.1:0-6000 GCF_053455715.1 Rhinoraja longicauda
GGAATTTAAACTTTATCGAGATTTTAGACATAGTCAGTCCTACGACGATCAGTTATTCACACTCTTGCACTCATGTTTACTATACGTCTTCTCTATCTACTTGCATTGTCACTTGCAGGGAATTGTGGGCGAAACCCAAATTGTCTATGTACATCCCTCTGTAATACACTTGATCACCTCTTCCATTCATAGATTGTGAACAGTGCTGATTTGTGTAAAGTGTTACTGGTCATTGCATCTCAAGCCAAAAGTAACTTGTTTATTCCTTCTACACCAGCTGCCAACATGTCCCAGCTACACTAGTCCCACCTGCCAGCATTTGGTCCATATCCCTCCAAACCTGTCCTATCCATGTACCTGTTTAGCTGCTTCTTCAATGTTAGGATAGTCCCTGCCTCAACTACTTCCTCTGGCAGCTTGTTCCATACATCCACCACCCTTTGTGTGAAAACGTTACCCCTCAGATTCCTATTAAGTCCTTTCACCTTAAACTTATATCCTCTGGTCCTCGATTCACCTCCTATGGGCAAGAGACTGCATCTGTATGATCTATTCCTCTTGTGATCTTAAGATCACCCCTCATCCTCCTGCGCTCCAAGGAATAGAGTATGTTAATACTATGATGTATAATTTTTTTTTTTGTTTCTTTCCAGAGGTTACTTGATGGGCTAATTTCAGGAAGAGGCAAAGGTGTAATTCATGGAATGGAGAAAATTGGCTGAAAACTAATTTTAAGAAAAGTGAACTGAGCGTGAACATTTGTAAAGAAAACAATAAATATGTTTTTTCAACAAGTGTGTTAACTATGGTGGTGTAGCTTTATTAGCTACTGAATTGATTCAAAGATAATTAAACCAAATTTAGTTTCACTATTTGTAGAATCTGCGTGCTCAGTCTGCAAACAGAGCATCATTTGTACAATGCCCGTCCTGATCTCGATGTTCCAAAGTGCTTTGTAGTCAATTAAGTTCTGATGAAGAGTTGTTAATGCAGGAAAACAGTTCTGTACAGAAGGGCACATAAATGCCAATGTTAACATGAATATAACTCTTTTGGTGTCACTTGTCTAGGGACAAATATTGCTTGGATACCAGTGAAACTTTTCAGTAATTCATAAAAGGACTGTGATTCCACCTAAGAGTTAAAACCCCTGTCAAAAATGATGTCACCGTTCACAGGTGCTCGCATGTATGATGTGTTCATGTCACTGGAGTGGAACTTATACTCAGTTTCTTCTGGCTCTGGCAAGGGTACTACCTGCTGCACTACCACTGACTGGCAGGCAATGTCAAGGAAATAATGTAATTTGAAATATTGCATTAAAAAAAAAATCACCTATATTTGATGGGTTTATTCATGATTTTCACAGAATTGTAATTAAAATTATTGCCTGTCAAAACTTGCTTTGTGGCGCAGGCAGATTAGTGGATTGAACATTACACTTTCGTAATAAAATTGCAGAGTTGAATTCTGATCATAATTTAAATATGTGATGTTTTGATTTTGTGAAACTGCTGTAGTGAATGAAGTTTGAAATGAAAGGCTTGAATTGTTTGCCACCCAATTCTTTAAAAACCATTGGTTTGATTTTCATGATGGTCATTGTCATGGAGCAGTACAGCATAGGACCAAGCTTTTTGGCCCGCCTTTACTTCGTTGATCAATTTCACATTTTGGATTAGTTTCATTTACCTGCATTCAGCCCAAAGCCATCTGAACCCTTCTTATCTATATCTGTACAAATCTATTTTAAAAGTTGTAATTATATCTTCTAGACCTTCCTCTGACAGTTCATTCTAGAATCACAGAGAATGCGGACAAGTGATACTGGTGTTGAATTTGCACATTAATTGAATAGATGTGATAGAAGAGGTCCCTGGAGTTAGTGTAAAATTATACTTTTCAATCAGTCAGACATTGTCAGTTGAATAAAAAAGATTGTGAGCTCATCTGTCACGGGAAAATTGTAAAGAAACACATAGAATCTTGCTGATAAATAAATATCTTGGAAAGAGAAGCGGAGTGCAGAGTCTAATGTTTATTAATCTTAATGTGGCCTTCATACAACTTCAGCTTTCTTATTTCCCCCCCCCCCCACAAAGAAACTGATTACATTTACAGAATTGAAAGTAAATATTGAACAAGCTAAATATATATATAGCATTTTAGTGTACAAATTGAAGACACTGATACATAAAGTGCACACATGTGATTTAAGGTACATTATAACTGACTAAACACAGTTTTATAGTAGTGCTAATTCCCATTTGAAATGTTACTTTAACCTCCTGTTTATTGTCCAATGCAAAACCTTTTCATCTAAAAGGTATGTAATTTCCAATTTTGGGGAGAATGTGGGGAAATAGGATAAAACATTACATAATGTGCTTTTCTCTCAGCTTGAACACCGTGGGTCTGTCACAACCCCTGATGTTCTCTGTCGGGTTTGCATGTTTTTTCTGTAATTGCATTTGGTCTCGTGTGGGTGGTCTTTTTGCTGCATCCCAAAGATATGTGGGTTAATAGGGGCATTTGCCACCATAATTGCTCCTGGTATAGGCAAGTGATAGGCAAATCAGGTGCAAGGCGATGAGTGTGTGGGATTGCTTTGAGTGCCGGCAGAGATTTGGTTGGTTGGATGGATGGCTGCCTTGTGTCGTAAAAAGGTATAAAATATGGAAATTGTTGTCGCTTTTCTCTTGAAGGTAAAATTGTATTATTACCCATTTCAGTTTCCGTGGAAAATTAAACTGGGTCGTAAATGTAAAAGAGTTGCTAATAAATCAAAACTTCCGGTGGTTAAAATATGGAATACACATGCCAGAGGACCTTCCAAAGATACATTCACAAAATGTGGAAACCCCCGGTAAAGCCAGTGTTCATTGTCCTTCGTAAAGTGGTGTTAAGCTTCTCTCTTGAGCTTCTGCTGTCCATAGGCTGAAGGTTTCTTCTATGATGAGGGGAAATCAAATATATTCCAAGTCAAGGGGGGCATCCTCCTCTGCTATTATATCCTAATTCGAAGATAGACACAAAATGCTGGAGTAACTCAGCGGGACAGGCAGCATCTCTGGAGAGAAGGAATGGGTGATGTTTTGGGTCGAGACCCTTGTTCAGATGATGAAGAATGGGTGATGTTCTCCTGACCCAAAACATCACCATTCCTCTCCAGAGATGCTGCCTGTCCCGCTGAGTTACTCCAGTTTTTTGTCTACCTTCGATTTAAATCAG
This sequence comes from Rhinoraja longicauda, assembly GCF_053455715.1. Lineage (NCBI taxonomy): Eukaryota > Metazoa > Chordata > Chondrichthyes > Rajiformes > Arhynchobatidae > Rhinoraja > Rhinoraja longicauda. The sequence continues at coordinate 3,232 of NW_027604144.1, forward strand.
CATCTAATTCTGTCGCCAAGGCATCATCTTTTTTTAATTAAATTTTTCTATTTTATTTCCACCTGTCTGGAAATGACTTATAGAATATGGTTATCTGCTCTGGTTCTGAGCTCTGGTATTTTCTCCACCCCCAGCAACATTCTCCCTACCCGTACTCATTGATTGGGTGGACTAATTTGTCCTTGTGTTATTTTGTGCCATTTGTCGTAGCGTTCTTTGGGACCTCTTTCTATGGTAAAGATGATATTTAAGTTTAAGATGCTCTTTTGATGACGGATGATAGCCAGATACCAGCTGCAGAACTGACAAATCACTGTTCCTTGGGACTTGTAATAACAAGGAACTGCAGATGCTGGTTTATACCAGAGAAAGACACGTATGGCAGAATAATTCAGCAGGTCAGGTGGCATCCCTGAAAAACATGGATAGGCGACTTTTCGGGTTGAAACCCTTCTTCAGTCATTTCCAGAAAGGTGGAAATAAAATAGAAAAATTGAATAAAAAATGGTCTGCTTCACAAGGAGAGAAATATTGAGGAATATATCTGGTCTATTTTCAGCTATGAGATGAATTTTATTGACTTTAATATGAAGAATTAAAACAAAAACAGATTTATTTAGAAAAATGTTAACATTCTGCTAAATATCACTATAAAAAGTTACAAGAGTGCTGATGCATAAAACATAGAAATTTAAAATGCTGTATGTGAAACGGTGTTTTGGCCTTTATTTCCAAAAGGAAAAAGAAAAACAGAATTTTAAACAAAAATAAAGAATAGTGAGAACACTCAGCAGTCAAGTAGCATTTCATAGAAGGGGTCGTGACCTCGTGTGCCGTGCAAGGGCCTTATAGGAGCAGAATTAGGCAATTTTTCGGCCCATTGAGTCTACTTAGAATGTTCTGCAACCGCTTGGCAATATCCTGGATCCTGACACCAGGAAGGCAACGCACAATCATGGAGACCCATTTACTGCTACAAAATTTCCTGGCTGTCCTGAAGAACGAGTCTCCAATCACGGTGGCTCTGCCTGACTTTCCCTTCCCAGCTGTGAATTAGAGCCAGGCCCGACACTATAGATTGGACCACTGTTGCTGCTCTCCCCTGACCAGTCCTCCCCACAACAGTATACAAAGGAGCATACCTGGTGTGCAGGGAAACAGCCTATTTCCTTTCCTGGTGGTACTTCCTACCAGTAACAGGCATGACCACCTCATATCTAGTGTATAACACTCTCACACCCCCAGAAAATACTGTCCAGCTGCAGCCCCAGTTCCTTAATGCAGTCTTTAAGAGCTGCAGTTGAACGCACTTACTCAGGTGTCGTCCAGGGGCACAGTATATGCTTCCCGACGGTGGCACCGCGGCTGTGGACGGGGAATGCGGCCAGAGGCTTTATCGAGGCGCCGCGGTCTCGATTCCTCCCGGTTCGCCCATACAAGTCTGGGTCGGCACCACGGAGGCGTGAAATGGGGCGATGACAGCGGTGATGCCTTGGAGACAGAATTAGGATATGTAGGAACGAACTGCAGATGCTGCAGGTCCTGGCTCAAAACATCACCTGTCCATGTTTTCCCGGGTTGCTGCCTGACCTGCTGAGTTACTCCAGCACTTTTGTCTTTCCTTAGGGCTTAATGAAAGAGAGCTTACATATATTTTACGGTTCCTTTTTCTTGCTTTGGTACACAGGAGAACAATTGCAGTGGCTCTGGTTACATTTCAAAAGATATTCCTGCAAAGCCTTTAAGGTTATGGATACCAGTGGTGGAGGGATTTAAATCAGCTCACTTAAATGCTGGAATTGGAAGAGAATGGAGACAGGGAATGAAGCCAGGCTGGATGAAGTTCAGGAGAAAAGAATGGCCAAGGGTTTGGCCTGACAAAACAGCGGAATCACAGAGGGGGAGCAGTGAGAGAGGATGTTGCTGAACTCTTGTCGGAGAGAGGAGGAGAACTTCTTCAAAGTAGACATACCTTGAGGAGATTTTGCAATGGAACGGACAAAATGTGTAGGAAAGAAGTGCAGATGCTGGTTTAAATCGAAGGTAGACAAAATACTGGAGTAACTCACACGTGTTGTGTGTGTTACAAGTGCATGCCGGAAGCTCCACCCAAAAAATATCCATTGACCTGGCCTGCCCAGCCTTCTGTGGCAATGAATTCCACAGATTATCACCCTCTGACTAAAGAACTTCTTCCTCATCTCCTTTCTAAAGGTATGTCCTTTTATTCTGAGGCTATGGCCTCTGGTCCTAGACTCTCCCACCAGTGGAAACATCATCTTCACATTCACTCTCTCCAGATTACTGCTGGTGGCATGTGCTAGTGAGGGTAGGAGTAGGCAGATAGGACAGATGAATGTGTGGCTTAGGAGTTGATGCAGGAAGGCAGGCGTTCAGAATTTTTGGGATCGCTTCTGCAGCAGAGATGACCTGTACAAGAGGGATGGGCTGCATCGGAACAGGAGGGGAACCAATATCCTTTTAGGGAGGAGCGCTTTTGCTACTTGGGAGGGTTTAAACTAGAGAGGCAGGGGGCTGTGAAGCAGAGTAGTAGGTCAGAAACTGGAAGGAGTGACGAGAAGGTAGATATTAGGACCATTAGGTCTCAAAGGAAATACTGGCAGGGAAAGGAGAAAGAATATGATAATGCTGATGGGCTGAAGTGTGTTTATTTTAATGTGAGGAGTACTGTGGAGAGAGTAGATGAACTTAGAGCCTGCATCACTGCTTGGGACTATGATGTTGTGGCCATTGCAGAAACATGGTTGT
>NW_027604145.1:0-6000 GCF_053455715.1 Rhinoraja longicauda
TTGAGCAACTGTTCAAACATCAGGATGCATTATGTGCTTTGATGACTTAGAATACAGTTGGGGAGAATTTCCCCTTTGCTTTTAAATCACTTGAATAGCACAAGAATCTAATTAATAGCTGTTACTAGACTAAGTGGACCCGTTGGGCCCAAACCTCTCCTGCATTGGTGCAGCACCCTCTCCTCACCCCTCCCTTCCTCCCCTCCCCCCACTCCCCTCCTCCCCTCCCCCTCTCCTCCTCTCCCCTCTCCCTCCACCCCCCTTCCCCTCTCCCCCCGCCTCCCCACCCACTCCATCCCCCTCAACCCACCTTATCCTCCCTCCTCCCCCCTCCCTCCGTTTCCCCCCTCTCTCCCTTTCCCCCCCTCCCTTTCCCCCCTCCCTCCACTCCCTCCATCCCTAGGGGATAGATTTAAACTTTAAAATGTGAATAACAAAATATATAACACCGATTTCAATGAGTTTTGGCTGTAGTTCAGGAACAAATAAACAAACAAACAAACGAGAGTTTTAGTATACAGATTGCTGTCAATTCCGCCTCTTTATTTGTACCATATCTCAATATCAAAAGTTTAAAATCTACGTTCTATCTTTATGTATTTATAGAGCTGATATAGCACAAGGTCTGTTGCCAGAAACAATGGAACTGAAAGTGGATGATTTTAATAGAGTACGAGCACAAGTGTGCCCGTTGGGCCCGTCCTCGTAGGGTTTCCATTGTAAACGGGAGGGGAGTGGGGGGGGAGGGAAGGGGGAGGGTAGGGGGAGGGAAAGGGGAGGGTGGGGGGAGGGAAGGGGGAGGGAGGGAGGAGGGGAGGGGAGGGGGAGGGAGGGGGAGGGGAGGGGGGAAGGGGGGGATGGGGGAGGGAGAGGGGAGGGAGGGGGTAGGGAGGAGGGAGGGGGGAGGGAGGGAGGGGAGGGGAGGGGGGAGGGAGGGGGGAGGGGGGAGGGAGGGGGAGGGGAGGGGGGGAGGAAGGGGGACCTCCCCTTTTCCCAGTACCCCTCTTTCCCCATTGGGCCCGTCCTCGTAGGGTTTCCATTGTAACCGGGAGGAGGGGAGGGAGGGAAGGGGGAGGAAGGGAGGAGGGAGGTGTGGAGGGAGGAGGGGAGGGGAAGGGAGGGGGGGAGGGGAGGGGGAGGGAGGGGGGGAGGGGAGGGGGAGGGAGGGGGGAGGGGAGGGGGGGAGGGGGGAGGGAGAGGGGGGGTGAGGGGGAGGGGGGAGGGAGGGGGGAGGGAGGGGGGAGGGGAGGGGGAAGGGGGGAGGGAGGGGGACCTCCCCTTTTCCCAGTACCCCTCTTTCCCCATTGGGCCCGTCCTCGTAGGGTTTCCATTGTAACCGGGAGGAGGGGAGGGAGGGAAGGGGGAGGGAGGGAGGCGGGAGGTGTGGATGGAGGAGGGGAAGGGGAGGGAGGGGAGGGGGGAAGGGAGGGGGGAGGGAGAGGGGTAGGGGGGGAGGGGGAGGGAGGGGGGAGGGGAGGGGGGAAGGGGGGAGGGGGAAGGGGGGAGGGAAGGGGACCTCCCCTTTTCCCAGTACCCCTCTTTCCCCGTTGGGCCCGTCCACGTAGGGTTTCCATTGTAACCGGGAGGAGGGGAGGGAGGGAAGGGGGAGGGAGGTGTGGAGGGAGGAGGGGAGGGGGAGGGAGGGGAGGGGTGGGGAAGGGGAGGGAGAGGGGAGGGAGGGGGTTAGGGGGGGAGGGGGAGGGAGGGGGAGGGAGGGGGAGGGGAGGGGAGTGGGGGAGGGGGGAAGGGGGGAGGGGGAGGGAGAGGGGTAGGGGGGGATGGGGAAGGGGGGAGGGAGGGGTACCTCCACTTTTCCCAGTACCCCTCTTTCCCCGTTGGGCCCGTCCTCGTAAGGTTCCCATTGTAACCGGGAGGAGGGGAGGGAGGGAAGGGGGAGGGAGGTGTGGAGGGAGGAGGGGAGGGGGAGGGGGAGGGGAGGGGGGAGGGGGGAAGGGGGGAGGGAGAGGGGAGGGAGGGGGGGTAGGGGGGGGAGGGAGGGGGGAGGGGATGGGGGAAGGGGAGGGAGGGAGACCTCCCCTTTTCCCAGTACCCCTCTTTCCCCGTTGGGCCCGTCCCCGTAGGGTTTCCATTGTAACTGGGAGGCGGGGAGGGAGGGGGGAGGGAGGGAGAAGGGGAGGGGGATGGAGGGGGGGAGGGGAGGGGGGAAGGGATGGGAGGGGAGGGGGGAAGGGGGGAGTTGGAGGGAGGGGGGAGGGAGGGGGGGAGGGGAGGGGGAAGGGGGGAGGGAGGGGTTGAGGGGGGAAGGGGGACCTCCCCTTTCTTTTTTCAAAACACTTGCCCCGGTGGCCCACGAGCATAGGGGCCCAATGCTGATCTGTGTATGTTAAATGACTTGCAATAAAAAACACAACTTGTTGCCTTTCGCTACAATGTTGCAACCATCTCACACAAGCATTGTGACGTCACAAGCTGAAGACCTTGAAAAAAAAGGTTAAAAAAAAAGATGTAAATTTGTAAAGAGCAGAAACCCAATAGCAGCTGCTTGTCCATTGTGACATCACACGCTGAAGACTAAATCCGCACCGCAGCGCCCCTATAGAAACTTCAATAAGGGGGGGGCGGCGCTTTAAAACCTCTGTAACTTAAAAAACATACGAACAAATTAAATGAAAATATCGCGGCCGGTCAGCCGGGAGGTTGGTGATCAAGGCGGTGCAAAAACCCTGGTGCCACGGTTTACCGTTTTGCCGGAATCACTGATATATACACAAATCCTGATACAAACCTACAAGATCTGAGTTTTAATAGTATACTAGCCAAGTGTGCCCGTTGGGCCCGTCCTCGTAGGGTTTCCATTGTAAACGGGAGGGGAGTGGGGGGAGGGAAGGGGGAGGGTGGGGGGAGGGAGGGGGGAGGGTGGGGGGAGGGAAGGGGGAGGGAAGGGGGAGGGAGGGGGGAAGGGGGGGATGTGGGAGGGAGAGGGGGAGGGAGGGGGTAGGGAGGAGGGAGGGGGGAGGGAGGGAGGGGAGGGGAGGGGGGAGGGAGGGGGGGAGGGAGGGGGAGGGAGGGGAAGGGAGGGAGGGGGAGGGGGGGAGGAAGGGGGACCTCCCCTTTTCCCAGTACCCCTCTTTCCCCGTTGGGCCCGTCCTCGTAGGGTTTCCATTGTAACCGGGAGGAGGGGAGGGAGGGGGAAGGGGGAGGGAGGGAGGAGGGGAGGTGTGGAGAGAGGAGGGGAGGGGGAGGGAGGGGGGAGGGAGGTGTGGAGAGGGGAGGGAGGGGAGGAGGGGGGAGGGGAGGGTGGGGGGAGGGAGGGGGAGGGAGGGGGAGGGAGGGAGGGAGGGAGGGGGGGAGGGAGGGAGGGGGAGGGGGGAGGAAGGGAGACCTCCCCTTTTCCCAGTACCCCTCTTTCCCCGTTGGGCCCGTCCTCGTAGGGTTTCCATTGTAACCGGAGAGGAGGGGAGGGAGGGAAGGGGGAGGGAGGGAGGAGGGAGGTGTGGAGAGAGGAGGGGAGGGGGAGGGAGGGGGAGGGAGGTGTGAGAGGGGAGGGGAGGGTGGGAGGGAGAGGGGGGGTGAGGGGGAGGGAGGGGGAGGGGAGGGGGGAAGGGGGAGGGAGGGAGGAGGTTTCCATTGTAACCGGGAGGAAGGGAGGGAGGGAAGGGGGCGGGAGGGAGGAGGGAGGTGTGGATGGAGGAGGGGAGGGGGAGGGAGGGGGGAGGTGAGGGGTAATGGGAGGGGAGGGGGGAGGGAGAGGGGTAGGGAGGGAGGGGGACCTCCCCTTTTCCCAGTACCCCTCTTTCCCCGTTGGGCCCGTCCTCGTAGGGGGGAGGGGGGCAAGGGGGAGGGAGGGGGACCTCCCCTTTTCCCAGTACCCCTCTTTCCCCGTTGGGCCCGTCCCCGTAGGGTTTCCATTGTAACTGGAAGGTGGGGAGGGAGGGGGAGTAACTGGAAGGTGGGGAGGGAGGGGGAGGGAGGGAGGAGGGGAGGGGGATGGAGGGGGGAGGGGAGGGGAGGGGGAAGGGGTGGGAGGGGAGGGGGTAGGGGTGGGAGGGGAGGGGGGAAGGGTGGAGTTGGAGGGAGGGGGGAGGGAGTGGGGATGGAGGTGGGATTGAGTGGGGAGGAAGGGGTTGAGGGGGGAAGGGGGACCTCCCCTTTCTTTTTTCGAAACACTTGCTCCGGTTGCCCACGAGCATAGGGGCCCCATGTTAAATGACTTGCAATAAAAAACACAACTTTAAAAAACAATCAGCTGCCTTTCGCAACAATGTTGCAACCATCTCACACAAGCATTGTGACGTCACAAGCTGAAGACCTTGAAAAAAAAGGTTAAAAATAAAAAGATGTAAATTTGTAAAGAGCAGACACCCAATAGCAGCTGCTTGTCCATTGTGACATCACACGCTGAAGGGGGGGGAAGGGGGGTCAGCTCGGGCTCATCTCACAGGGGCATTGTGACATCACACGCTGAAGACTAAATCCGCACCACAGCGCCCCCCTGAAAAGGGGGGGGCAGCGCTTTAAAACCTCTGTAACTTAAAAAATACGCGACCAAATTAAGTGAAAATATCACGGCCGAGCGAGCGCGAGATTGGCGATTGAGGCGGTGCGAAAACCGTGGCGCTACGGTTCGCCTTTTTTCCGCAATCGATGTTACGTACGGTTCAGGTCATTCCCAAAAATTTACACAAGATCTGAGTTTTAATAGTATACTAGAAGAAGTGTGCCCGTTGGGCCCGTCCTCGTAGGGTTTCCATTGTAACCGGGAGGGGAGTGGGGGTAGGGAAGGGGGAGGGAGGGAGTAGGGAGGTGTGGAGGGGGGAGGGGAGGGGGAGGGAGGGGGGAGGGGAGGGAGGAAGGGAGGGAGGGAGAGGTGAGGGAAGGGGGTAGGGGGGAGGGGGAGGGGGAAGGGGAGGGAGGGGGGAAGGGGAGGGGGAGGGAGGGGGGGAGGGAGAAGGGAGTGAGGGGGGAGGGAGGGGGACCTCCCCTTTTCCCAGTACCCCTCTTTCCCCATTGGGCCCGTGCTCGTAGGGTTTCCATTGTAACCGGGAGGAGGGGAGGGAGGGGAGGGGGAGGGAGGGAGGAGGGAGGTGTGGAGGGAGGAGGGGAGGGGAGGGGGAGGGGAGGGGGGGAGGGGGGAAGGGGGAGGAGGGAGGGAGAGGGGAGGGAGGGGGTTAGGGGGAGGTAAGGGGGAGTGAGGGGGGAGGGAGGGAGGGGGATCTCCCCTTTTCCCAGTACCCCTCTTTCCCCGTTGGGCCCGTCCCTGTAGGGTTTCCATTGTAACCGGGAGGGGTGGAGGGATGGTGGAAGGAGGGGGGAGGGGGAGAGGGATGGAATGGTGGAGGGAGGGGGGAGGGAGTGGGGGAGGGTGGGATGGAGGGAAGGAGGGAGGGGGGGAGTTAGGGGCTGAGTGGTGATGGAGGTTGGGATTGAGGGGGGAGGGAGGGGGGGAGGGAGTGGGGATGGAGGTGGGAAGGAGGGGGGAGGAAGGGGTTGATGGGGGAAGTGGGACCTCCCCTTTTCCCAGTACCCCTCTTTCCCCCACCACCAAGCCCCCTCCGCAACGACCCCTGTTGTCCCCAGTCCCCATTCACAGACCCCCCCCCATTCTCTCTCTCCCCATACACCCTCTCAGTGCTTTTTTCGAAACACTTGCCCCGGTGGCCCACGAGCATATGGGCCCAATGCTGATCTGTGTATGTTAAGTGACTTGCAATAAAAAAATATACTTTAAAAAGAGATAAGTGCTTTTTAAGTGCTTGTTTTGAAACATTCGCGGTCACATAGTGCTTCTCACTGTAGCACCCATCTCAAGTGTGCCCGTTGGGCCCGTCCTCGTAGGGTTTCCATTGTAACCGGGAGGAGGGGAGGGAGGGAAGGGGGAGGGAGAGAGGTGTGGAGGGAGGAGGGGAGGGGGAGGGAGGGGGTAGGGGAGGGGAGGGGGGGAAGGGGAGGGGGGGAAGGGGGGAGGGAGAGAGGGGGAGGGGGAGGGAGAGAGGGGGAGGGGGAGGGAGGGGGAGGGGAAGGGCGGAGGGAGGGGGACCT
>NW_027604146.1:0-6000 GCF_053455715.1 Rhinoraja longicauda
GAGATGTTGCCTGATCCACTGAGTTACTCCAACACTGTGTCTTCTTTTGTAAACCAATTAAGGACAGTTAATGGCTCTCCCTAAGGACCTCATGCCTAAGTATAGAAAGGTCCCGACCCGAAACGTCACCCAACCATGTTCTCCAGTGATGCTGCCTGACACACTGAGTTACTCCTGAAATTTGTGTCATCTATCACTTATCAGGTTTTGTACAGCCCCTACCTTTCCAGCTTTCTCCCTCCTAATCCAATCAGTCAGAAGAAGAGTCCCGACCAGAAACGTTGTTTGTGCATTCCCTCTGCAGATGCTGCCAGACCCACTGAGTTGCTCCAGCACTTTGTTTCTGGTTCAATATTCCAGCATCTGCAGTCTCTTGTGTCTCCAAATCAACTATCATAGCAGACAAAGCAGAACTGAATCTAGGGGGAGGGTAAAGTGAAGAAAGAGGGGTGTGGGCGGGTGAGGTGGATCCACATTAGCCTTGGTTTGCCATGACTTAAAACCTTGACCAGCCCAAGAAGATGAGCAAGATGAAGAAGAACGTATTGCCTATTCATTAGCCACCATGTGTCTTCTATTATGGATAGCATCTCTAACTCATGAAATAGTTTTATCGATATTTAAAGCAACCTTCACTTTTTAAATAAAACACCGTGCTTCTTTAATCTTTAACAATTTGGATAATCTGTAATCTTTGGAAAAGATTGAAACCACTCGAGGGAAAGTGGTGTTCACTCAATGTGGTATTCTTAAACCAGAAACATTGGTAACAAAGTTATAGAAAGTTATTATGAATTTACTTTGGCAAGGTGCTGAACAGGAGACTGATAAGGAAGGTTAATGGAGTTAGAATTAGGCAATTGATTTTAAATTTGACGAAAGGAAAATGATGAGGTCTTTATCCTCAGAGTGAATGAAAATAGGGTAGCAGGGGTCTCAGAGTGCTCTGTTCTTCAATTGACGAACTATGCACAAGAAAGCAACATATGCACAGTAAATAAAAGTGGGGAGTGAAAGGGGTCAGTTGGAAATACAGATACGATTGTGGAATAAACAAAAATTGTGGTTTTCAGATGCAATTTCAGATTAAATACTAAATTTATTGTAAAAAGATAATAGCTACACTTTGAACTGGTAAAACTTAATGAAATGGGTTTGGGAGTTCAGATTCAGAAGATATCTGAATAATCTGAAGTCAATTACACTGTAAAAATAAATTATCCAATGGACTGCCAGCTTTTATAGCCAAAAGAATAGAATATAAAAGTCAAAAAGCAATGGTGGATCAAAATAAGATCTTATTTAGACCACAGTAATTCTATGGAGTTTCAGACTTTGTACCATAAGGAATGGTTTTGGAACAGTAAAGTGTAGCCCAGTATATCATGATGCCTGGAAGAGCCGATAAAGAGACTTTTTATAAGTGTGTTTTCCTTAGTACGGAGAGATTATACGTTATTTGATCAATGCTATGAAGGAGAGAGACAGGGTGGATAGAAATATATCGCCTCAAGCCCCCTTGAACAAGACAACATGAAAAATCTGAGGCAGAAAAATGGACAAACATTTATTTTACAGGGGATCATGAAGGAAGGGTCATAGAGTCAAACAGCACTGAAATCAGGCCTTTCAGCCCAACTCATCCTTTCTCACCAAGATGCCCCATCTAAGCTCCCCATGTTTGACCTAGATCCCTCCAAACCTTTCCTATCCATGTACCTGTCCAATTGCCTTTTAAATGCTGATATAGTACCTACCTCAACTACCTCCTCAGGCTGCTCGTTCCATATGTTCACCACCCTCTGAGTGAAAAAGTTGTCCATTAGGTTCCTTTAAATCTTGACCCCTCACACTTCACCAGGTTGGGGCATGCACACTTGGGGTACGTGAATGAAACTGAAACAACATCGGATGTTATAAATAGGTGGTAAGAAATTACTATATAAAGGACGAACGCAAGGAATTATGACGGCTACCTCTGAGGGGAATAAATACCAGTGTGAAAATGCTGGGTCAAGGGATATGTTCTCATTTGAAAAATGAATGAATGAAACCCAACAAATTGTGGGTTTGTAGCTGTAACTCACCAATGCACAGCTCATGCCAGCTGCATCACTGTGCCACAGCACTACCACAGATTTTTAATAGACATGCATTCAAAATCAGAATCATTTAAATATGAACGACAATTCTAAGAATGCATGAAAAAAAATAGTTCCAGACATTAACACTGTGCATTGTGTAAAAATTTCTGTTATTGTTGGAAAAACATTTGTACAAATAGGATTTCCTCTTTTATTTTTACCACTGGAATTCATATAGTTATTTTATTAATGCCAGCTTTCTCCGTATCACGAGACACAAGAGTGCAGACGTGGGAATCTGGACCATAAAGCAAACTGCTGGAGGAACTCAGCGAGTCAGGCAGCATCTATGGAAATGGCTAGATGATGTTTCAGCTCAGGGCCCTACTTCAAACTAAATGTGTCATCAGTATGAGCCATTCTCATTTTCGTTTGATAAATGCTAGCACTTTGAACTACATAAAGACTGAAGGTTTACAAGATTATGCTGTGCAAAGAAGTGCTCATATCAACACAGAGGAGATATTTAACTGAAAAATAATAAAATGCATAAGCAATAGAAAACAAGGCTAATGACATATAAGGTAAAACACCTGTAGGAGAACACTAAAAAGGCAATTGATAATTAAATATCAAATGTAATCGTTGCTTCAATATTCCAGACTAATTCAAAGGAAATATAGGTTTTTCAGCAGAAAGCTGGGCCCATGAAGCTGACCTTTTAACTGAACTTATGTGACAGTATAATTAGATCCAGTATTTAAATGTATTTTTGAAACAGTCTAGTCAGGCAATTAAAAAGCAATGCGGTCAGGTCAAATATAAAACTTGCTGGTGGATTTTCAGTATTAGCAGATCGTGCCCCAAAAGACTAACAATATTGAGTCCTGTATGAAATTTGTACAGGTACATAAAGCAGCCATTGATAGCTTAATGTAATGTTTGTGTAGACTAGATGGAGATCAGATAAGGGTCCTAGTTATTTAGTAACAAAATCTTTAAGACAATCATAAATACTGCTCAGTGGTAGCTCTATCAGCACTTATGCCAATGAAAGCTATTTAACACAAAATGTGACATTTTTTAGCACTAACATCAGTCAAACATCAACTGACTTCTAAGCTGTCTGCCATTCAACTACTGGGAATACTTATCGGATAACAGCCATAATCCTTCCACAATCACAAGCAATGAACCAAAACTTTCATCTGATTTCAGCCCACAGAAGATCTGCAATCTTCCTGTGACCAGGAATTATCACAGGGATCATCTTTCAGGAAATGTATCGCAAACTTGGGTAAAGATTTTAAATATGGTTAACTTTATCCTATTGACTTGTTTAAAAAATACAATTGCTAAAGAAAATAAATTAAAATCAATCTGGTGACCCTGAGCACTATTTTTGTAGGATATTAAACGTTATTACGCATCTCAAATTGAATTAGGTCAGGTTTAACAGTACGGCTTCAGGTCACATATTAATAACATATAAAAGAAACATGTTCTGAAATTTTAACGTAGTTTTTGATTCTCCTACAAAATGGCACCTGCGATACAAAACTCTCAGCAATACATTCATCTTTGGCAGTTTCTTTATTCACTGCCCATAATTCATATGAATCTAACTTCATTCTGCAATGCATTTTTAAAGTGTTTAATCATTGATGAAGCATGTATCCCAGCAGCACACATTTTATAGTGATCCAAAAGTGCTTCGATGTAACATAAGCATTTAACTGAAAAACATACAGTTATTAATGGATGGAATGAGATAGGTTTTCAGGGCTTTCCAAGTGACAAGTTTGAAAATACCAAAATATAAAGTCAAAACGGTAATTAGCGCAAATCTTTTTGTAGATATTCTTTTACCCCACTGATTACTTATGCAGCAAATCCAGCAGATCTGCAAGTCAAAGCATGTTTTCAACCTAAATGCTATTTGCAGGCAAGATGATTTAGTGAATGATATATGAGCTCAATTTTTTTTTTCACTGGAAACAAATCATTGTTTTCATATTTCTTTATTTGGAAATTCTGTGTAATAAAATATTAAACATCAATGTTCAATCAGCAGCAACACTGAACGTTAATTAAAATGTCTGCAGAAAATATGAATCCTTTCATTGACGTTCTTGGTGCAATATATATGTCCATTGTTTTTTTCTGATTAATTTGTAACCCAACATAAATATAGTTAACAATGACTAATGGCTACGGTGCACTATAAACTCACCAAAATCTTGCAAAAATGTGCAAAATCCATCATAATGTTAGTTGTATTTAATCTACATAAGTAAGAGGAACAGGGGTTGGCCATATTGTCCCTCAAGCCCACTTTGCTATTCATTCCACCGGGTGGCACTTCAATGGCAGCCTTGCCTACATTCTATCTGTCCCTTTCGTCTTTTTTGTTATTTTTTGTGAGTTTTAAAAGATTGTGTTAATGTTCTCAGGTTTGTTTTATGTGGGGGTGGGCGGGGGGGGGGGGGGGGGGGGGGGGGGGGGGCGGGGGAAACTTTTTTTCAATCTCTTACCTTGCCGGAGATGCGATTGTTTTTTACCATCATAGCGTACGATCGCTTGCCTGGGATCGACGCTCCGACTGCGACCTGCGGACTTTAACATCAAGGAGCTCGCAGTCTAGGGTTGAGACCGAGATCGGGAAGCTCCAAAAGCCGCACGACTTTCAACTAGCCCCGACCCAGGGTAGGTCACCCGGCGCGGGGGAGCTGAGATTCGCCTCCGATGCAGAAGCTTGATTGCCCCGAAGAGGAAGGCCCACTGCCGGCTATGGGAGTAAGATCATCCCGTCAACGGAAGGTTAGAGGCCCCCGGTCGCTGGAGGACAAAGAAGGGAGAGATTGAACTTTTTTTCGCCTTCCATAAGTGTGGAACGCGGAAGAGTCACTGTGGTGGATGTTCATGTTAAAAAGTATTTTGTGTGTCCAGTTGCTTTTTATTGGTACGATTGTATGGCAAATGAAATTCCTCATATGTTGCAAAACATACTTAGCTAATAAAGTATTATTGTGATTATGATTATGATTCAGACCGCAGTCAATCTGATCTTGGCTTCAGCTCCATTTCCTCCCTGTTCCTCATTACCCTGCAACACTTTTAATCCCAAATTCTCTCTGTTTCATCTTTGAATCCAGCTCCATTGTTTTCTAGATAGACAACTCTAAAGATTCAGAACCCCCTGAGAGAGGAGTTTGTTCCACAACTAGGTCTTAACTGGGCGTTTCTTATTCTCAAACTATTGCCCTTCAATTCTAAGTTGTCACAAGGAAACATTATCTAACATCTACCACATCAACCCGACTCCCCCCCCCCCCCCCTCCCAATCTTAAGTACAATAATCAAAACTGTAACAAAGTGTTTTTTGTTAGCATTCCCAATGGAGGAGAAGAAAGAAAAAATAAGAAATAAAGAACTGTAGCTCTAAAATAAAGCAGAAAATGCTAGACATTTTTACCAAAGCAGGTAGAGTTGCAATCTTCCATCACTTTTGTTAACAGTTTGCTATGAAAGGTGACACAGTGATGCAGCTGATAGAGCTGCTGTCTCATAGCGCTAGAGACCCAGGACCCAGAAGCAATATGGACCTCAGGTGCTCTCTGTGTGGAATTTTCACATTCTCCCTGTGGGTTTCCTTCAGGTACTCTGGTTTCCTCCTACAACCCAAAGATTTGTAGGTTAAATGGCCACTGTAAAATTGCCCCTAATGTGTAGGGAGCAGATGAGAAAGTGGCGTAACCATGGAATGAGAGTGAACGGATAATCGATGGTCAACATGGACTTGGTGGGCTGAAGGGCCTGTTTCCATGCTGTATCTCTAAAAATAAAAAAATGAGTCAACGGGCTACCTTGGAATATGATTTCCAAAGATCAAACAATTATTAATCTCATTCAAGCA
>NW_027604147.1:0-6000 GCF_053455715.1 Rhinoraja longicauda
ACCAGCCCTTCAGTCTTTCCTTCCCTCCACCCCAATGTCCCCTTCCACCTATATCCCTCCCTCTGGGTTTACATTTCCCTCCACTTCACTCCTTATCTGTCACCCTTTTGTTTCCTTATCATCTCTAGCCTTTGTCACTTCACCCATTTCCCAAATTCAACTCCCCACCGCCCCTCACTTGTATCCACCTATCACTTGCCAGGCCTTGACCCATCCCCCTTCCCACCTCTCTTTTCCAGCTTTCTCCGCCCTACTACAATCAGTCCGAAGATGGGTCCCGACCCAAGACGTCGCCTGCCCATTCCCTCCCTGACCCGCTGAGTTACTCCAGCACAGTGTGTAAACACAGCTTGTGTATTCCGTTCCTGGACTGGACCCATGCATTCTAACTCTTGAACCAAGGGTAACTGAGCCACTGCATGTCTTGTTATGCATTGTTCGGCTTCCTGTCTTGGAGTTATCAGTTTCCCAATGTTTATTTTTTAAACAAGATCGTGTCCTTTGCAGGGCAATGTGTACATCGCGTACAAAATTGAATGTAGTTGGGGAACTGGTGGGAAACTGAGTCTGACTCAGAATGTACACTGGTGCTCCTGGGAGCTGGG
This sequence comes from Rhinoraja longicauda, assembly GCF_053455715.1. NCBI lineage: Eukaryota > Metazoa > Chordata > Chondrichthyes > Rajiformes > Arhynchobatidae > Rhinoraja > Rhinoraja longicauda. Next base: position 606 of record NW_027604147.1, read on the forward strand.
ACAGGGAATAATCTGTGTCATAGAGTCAAACAGCGAGGAAACAGTCCTTTCGGCCCGATTTGCCACAGCCGACCAACAGGCCCCATCTATACCAGTCCCACCTGCCTGCGTTTCACCCATATCTCTCTAAACCTATCCTACCAATGTTTTTTAAACGTTATAATGGTATCTGCCTCAACTAGCTCCTCAGGCAGCTCATTCCATTCACCCACCACCCTTTGTGTAAAAAAGTTACCCCTCAGGTTCCGATTAAATCTTTCCCCCCTCACCTTAAACCCACGTCCTCTGGTTCTCGATTTTCCTAATCTGGGCAAAAGATTCTGTGCGTTTACCTGATCTATCTATACCTCTCATCCTCCTGCACTCCTGAGTCTCAGAATGCTCAATCGCTCCCGAAAGCGTAGGCCCTCGAGTACTGGCAACATCTTCGTAAATCTTCGCTGCACCCTTTCCTGCTTGACAACAGCTTTCCTATGACATAAAACAATGAACAAAAGTTGGAAATGCCACTTATACAAAGTCCACAGTAGATTGTTTAGTTTAATTTAGAGATACCGTGTGGAAAACAGGCCCTTCGGCCCACCGGGTCTGTGCCAACCAACAATCACCCGTGCACTAGTACTACCCTACACACTAGGGACAATTTACGGAGGCCGATTAACCTACAAACCTGCACGTCTTTGGAATGTGGGAGGAAACCGCAGCACCAGGAGAAAACCAATGTGGTCACAGGGAGAATGCAGAAACTCCGTACCGTAAGCACCCGTAGTCAGGATCAAACCCAGGTCTCTGGCTCTGTAAGGCCGCAGCTCTACCGCTGCACCACTGCGGCTGAAGTACAGTTATGGTTGGGGTTGTGCAGTGTTCAAGAGCCTGATGGTTGATAGGAAGAAGCTGTTTTTGAACCTGGAGGTATAAGAAAATAACTGCAGATGCTAGTACAAATCGAAGGTATTTATTCACAAAATGTTGGAGTAACTCAGCAGATCAGGCAGCATCTCAGGAGAGAAGGAATGGGCGACGTTTCGGGTCGAGACCCTTCTTCAGACTGATGTCAGGGGGGGCGGGACAAAGGAAGGATATAGGTGGAGACAGGAAGATAGTGGGAGATCTGGGAGGGTGGAGGGGAAGAGAGGGACAGAGGAATTATCTAAAGTTGGAGAAGTCGATGTTCATACCGCTGGGCTGCAAGCTGCCCAGGCGAAATATGAGGTGCTGTTCCTCCAATTTCCGGTGGGCCTCACTATGGCACTGGAGGAGGCCCATGACAGAAAGGTCAGACTGGGAATGGGAGGGGGAGTTGAAGTGCTCAGCCACCGGGAGATCAGATTGGTTAACGCGGACCTGGAGGTCATCGTTCTCGGGTTCCTTTCACAAGAACATGCATGCCTTGAACTCATGTCATCATACTTTTAAAAGCATCCCACTTTCAGGATGTTCCTTTGCCCACCAACAACCTCCTCCTATCAATTGTAGCAAGACACTGTCTAACACCAGCGAAGTTGGCCTTGTCCTAATTCAGAATCTTAACTGCGAAGGAAGGAACAGCAGATGCTGGTTTATACCAAAGACAGACACAAAATGGTGGAGTAACTCAGCAGGTCAGGCAGCGTCTCTGGAGAAAAAGAATAGGTGACGTTTCGGGTCGAACCCCTTCTTCAGAGTGAAAGTAGAGTGGAAAGTAATGGCCCATTGCTGGCTGGGGAAGGTGTGATAATGAGAGGGATACAAGGATGTGGACAGTGGAACTGGTGGGACGACTAGGGTGAGGGAGGGAGGGAGGGAGAGAGAGGAGGGGAGGGAATGCAAGGGTTACTTGAAATGAATGAAATCAATATTCATGTCATTGAGTTGTAAACTGCACCAAGCCAAGTCTGAGGTGGTGTTCCTCCAATTTGTGTGTGGCCTCACTCTGACAGCAGTGGAGACCCAGGATAGAAAAGTCAGAATGGGAATGGGAGTTAAAATGTTTGGCAACCCGGAGATTGCGTCGGCCAAGGCGGACTGAGCGTAAATGTTCAGCCAAGCGATTGCCAAGTCTACACTTGGTCTCGGCGATATGTAGGAGTCCACACCGGGAACGGCTGGGAAGAAATTGTCCCTGAATCTGGAGGTGTGCATTTTCACACTTTTGTACCTTTTGCCCTGATGGGAGAGGGGAGAAGAGGGAGTGGCCAGGGGGCGACTGGTCCTTGATTATGCTGCTGGCCTTCCCGAGGCAGCATGAGGTACAAATGTAGTCATTAGAAGGGAGGTTGGTTTGTGTGATGGTCTGGGCTGCGTCCACAATTCGCTGCAATCACTTGCGGTCTTGGATGGAGCTGTTCCCAAAGCACGCAGTGATGCATCCTGACAAAATTGTTTCTGCGATGCATTTGTAGAAATTCCGATCAGACAGCAACTGTAATCAGGGTCAAACCCAGGTCTCAGGTGCTGTAAGGCAGCAACTCTACCACTGCGCCACTGTTCCTTTAAGGCATATCCAAGAATATCAGAAAGTAAAACTGAAACACCATTGCATTATAAAAGTCTAACTGCAGTGGGAGTGCAGCTGCTTCACAGCTCCATTTGATACTGCCCTGCACTGCCCTCACCTAAAGTGTTTGCATTCTCTCGGTGAGATGGCGTGGGTTCTCTCTGGACTCTGGCTCCCACCCACACGCACAGGATAATTGACTGCTGTTAATTGCCCCTTGTGCATGTGGGTGTGGAAGAGCAGGGCTGTGGGAGTGGGGTCGATAATAGATGTGGTTAATAGGTGAAGGAGAAATACGTGGGGGGAGTTCAACATTGTCATAACTGTACAACAGGGAAAGGCCACTCAACCCATCGTGTCCATGGCAACCAAGGTGCCTACCTGAGTTAGTCCCAGTTACCTGCATTTGGCCCAAACCTTTCCTATCCATGAATCTGTCTAGATGTCTTTTAAATGTTGTTATTGTATTGGTATTATTTATTATTGTCATGTGTACTGAGATACAGTGAGATGTTTACATGCTATCCAGTCAACTTGTACTATTATTGGGTACAATGAAGCCACAAATTCAGCAAAGAGAATGATACTAGAGTTTAGAATATAACGCAAAGAGAAAGTGCAGATTTAAAAAAATGCAAGGCCCATAGTGAGGTAGGGTGGGAGATTGGGATTACACCCTAGTTTATGAGAGGACTGTTCAGTAGTCTGATCACAGCAAAGAAGCTGATCCTGAATCTGGAGTTATGTGCTTTCAGGCTTTTGTGTCTTTTGTGGTTTGGGGCGGGGGGGGGGGGGGGGGGGGTGGGGAAGAGGGAATGACTGGACTGAAAATGGTTCTTGAGCATATTGGCAGCATGAAGCGTAAATGGTGCTGATAAGGGAGCGCCAGGAGAGAGGGGGGAGAGGGGGTGGCAGAGCGAGGGATTTAGGTGATGTGGAGGCTTAGAGAGACATACAATGCTGGAGTAACTCAGCGGGACAGGCAGTTTCTCTGGAGAAAAGGAATGACATTTCAGGACAAGACCCTTCTTCAGACTTCAGTCGCGACCCAAAACGTCAACAATTCCTTCAGTCCAGAGATGCTGCCTATCCCGCCCAGTTACTCCAGCATTTTGTGTCTATCTTTGGTTTAAACCAGCATCTGCAGTTCCTTCCTACACATGAGTGGAGACTTGTTTGATTTACACCTGCCTCTACAACTTCTCCAGGCAGCTCATTGCATATACTCACCACCCACTGTGTGGAAAAACTTGCCCTTCAAGTCCATGTTAATTTTCCTCCTACGCCATTATGAGGAACAAGTATGAAATTCAGATGCCAATTCAAAGGGAGTATAAATTAAGGATTAGGCCATGGGGATTTCGGAAGGAGGAACTGATAATAAGAGGCACAATTTATTAAGCACCTGTGAGCATTTGTGCTGCAATGATAAACAGCCACAACATCGGAAATAACTTTTGATTTGATGAAGTGAACAATATATCTGAAAGTAAGGCAGATGAGCACTCCAGCATGTTATATATTATACTGATTATAATTACCCTAATTAAGCAAATATGGTATGTTGGTATTTTAGAAACACTGAAATGTGATTATAGTGATGTGTGCAAGTCTGCAGAATGAAATCTCTGCAGCACAGAAATTAAATACTAGACCGTAACAAATAGCTCCCAAACACGACAAAGTGCATATTGGATACCTACTAACACCTCTCATCACCTCAAAACAGTTGGAGTTGGCTTGATGTACATACATTTAAGATATTTGGAGCAAAATGACAAACTGCACACAATACTTACACAATGGCAGACACAAAATGCTGGAGTAACTCAGACTGAAGAGGGGTCTCAACCCGAAACGTCACCCATTCCTTCTCTCCAGAGATGCTGCCTGTCCCGTTGAGTTACTCCAGGATTTTGTGTCTACCTTTGATTTACTGTAAACCAGCATCTGTGGTTCTTTCCTACACTTACATAATGGCTTTGGAATTAATCGCACTGGGAGTTAAATGTTTCAGTCTTTTGGGTGTTTTATTCCTTGAAAATATTAGCTGATTCCTCAGAGTTCCCATAATCCTGTCATGTAACTGTGACCCTGGCTTTTGATCAAAAATCAACCTCTTAGAAGATTCTTCTTTCACTCAGCACACACCACAATTTGTTCGTCAACATTTCCACCCACCGCCAAATTAGATGAACTTTCCAAGGCAGAAGTGTGGGCAAATTACATTTCATAAAGTCATAGAGTCTTACAGCCTGAAAACAGGCCCTTCGGCCCACACACCGACCAACATGTCCCATCTACACTAGACCCATTTGCCTGCATTTGGCCCATATCCCTCTTAACCTGTCCTACCAATTAACCTGTCTCCAGCATCTCGTTCCATACACCCACCACCCTTTGTGTTGAAAGGTTACCCCTCAGATTCCTATTAAATCTTTCCCCCCTCACAAACCTATGTTGTTTGGTTCTCGATTCCTACCCTGGGCAAGAGACTGTGCGTTTACCCGATCTATTCCTCTCATATGTAGGAAGAAACTGCAGATGCTGATTTAAATCGAAGATAGATACAAAATGCTGGAGAAACTCAGCGGGGCAGGCAGTATCTCTGGAGTGGAATGGGTGACGTTTCGGGTCGAGTCCCTTCTTCAGTCTGAAGAAGAGTCTCAACCCGAAACGTTACCCATTCCTTCGCTCCAGAGATGCTGTCTGACCCGCTGAGTTACCCCAGCATTTTGTGCCTATCTTCGATTCCTCTCATGATTTTGTACACATCATTTTTGAAACAACTCTCACCGAGAAACAATACGGAGAAATCTCTAACACGATACAATACCTTCAGTCCAGCCAGGATTATTCAGAACGATGCATTGAAGAAACTCATTTAAGGCACAACACTCACTGAATCTAATGACAAGG
>NW_027604148.1:0-6000 GCF_053455715.1 Rhinoraja longicauda
TGTTTTCTTCAATCAACTTAAACGATTTTAGACTTATGCAGAGAAATTCCATTTAAAATTCACATTGGAATAAAATCAGATAAAATCAATCAATACAATTTGTAGAGGTTAATTTGTTTTAAAATCGAAATCATTGGGCAGAGTTTGGTTCATTGACTTGAAGAGAACCAGCCACCTCATGTAGGAGGGACATTTAATTACATAGGGCATGATTAAGTAAAATAATGTAATAATGTCACATTATCTGAAGATCAGGAGCTTGAAGACAATCAAATCTCCAAAGAGACTACATAAAACATGTTATTCATGCCAGAGTTTCTCAATATGAAATTAATCTTAGTTTCTGTAAGTGGAATAGTTTTTGTGAGAGTCGATCAATAGTTAGCTTTCTGAGATTCATTTTGTATCAATGTCGTCAACGACAATAGAACCATGTACAAATGTAACTGCTTCAACAATGACCTTTACCACTAAAACAACAGTGTTGAAGCACCAATTACCACATTTACCCTTTCTTCAGATATGTTTCATACTTTTCTCAGCAACGAGCAACAGAGCAAGCTTGAGCATCATGTCATAGAATTTTACCCATATCAGGAAAGTCATTGATACCTCACAGACTGTCCAGTAACATATTTAACATGACCATAGTTGTAGCACTGATCCCCATGAAGTGGGTCAACTAAAATTCCATCAACAGGAAATGTGTAGGAAAGAACTGCGGATGTAGGTTTAAACCGAAGATAGACACAAAAAGCTGGAGTAACTCAGCGGGTCAGACAGCATCTCTGGAAAAAAGGAATAGGTGACGTTTCGGGTCGAGACCATTCTTCAGAAGGTTCTCGACCTTAAAGGTCACCTTTTCTCCAGCGATACTGCCTGACCAACTGAGTTACTCCAGCTTTTTGCGTCTATCTGCCATTAACAGGATGCAGTTTCTTCGTAGCAAGAGTTGCAATCCAACTTTTTTTTTAAATGGAAAGAATAGGCTATATACATTGATGTAACTAGTCATTGTCACATCAACTACAATTACTTTCACTGAAGGCATAATGGCACTACAATGTTGTTACTTTGGTGGTTTAGACATAGATTGACTTGAAGAAACACAGTGAGTTAACTATGCCTTGTCGCAAAGATCAAGCAAATATTCATTTGTGACTTGATATATCATGGAAGCCTATTAACTTGGAAAATATCAGGATCTCCATGGCATCATTGACTATCTGCATGATGGTATTTTTTGCCAACAGAAAGGAAAGCAAGATTATTGAAGTCAGCTTAGACTTCTAAGTTCATTTTATACAAGTTATAGGGCTAATCACGACAGTGCTGCCACATATTTTAATGGACATTTCCCTGGTATTTAAAGATTCTACATCTATTGCAATCACAGGAGCAACCACATCCACAGAGCAAATTGTGGAAGATCGGGAATAATCCTAAACATGTGGGTTTAGAGGGTGGCATCAGGGTGGCATTATGTGGAATGGGAAGCGGGAAGGAAAGAACTCCAATGGGGATTAGAAGGGCCAAAAGGGGACATGAAATGTCACTGGCAAGTTCGATTGAGGAAAGTCCCAAGGCTTTTTATATCCAGCTTAAAAACAAAAGGATGACCAGAAGGTAGGATAGCCCACGGATAAAGCAGAGCGTCTATGCTTGGAGTACGCGGATGTAAGTGAGGTGCTAAACTTTGCCTCTGTATTCACTCTCTGCACCTCGCAACCTCCACCTCCACCCCACTTTCCCGTCTTCCCTGACCCCCACTGTCCCCCTTCCCCCACACCACCACTCTCTAATCCCCACCAGCAACACCCCCCACCCCTGCTGTCCACTTCCCTCCACCCTTCCTCCTCCCCACCGGCACTCTGCCCTCCTCTCCAGTCCCACTCTCCCTCCCACCCCCACTCGCACTCTCCCCCACCCCTCTTTCGCACACTCTCTCCTCCCCCCACCCCCCATTCTCTCCTCCCAAGCCCCACTCTCACTCTCCCCCAACCCCCGCTCCTCTCCTCCGCCCACCCTCACCCCCCTCCTATCCCCATCCTCACCTCACCCACTCGCCCCACCCCCATTCTCACTGTCCCCTCCCCCTCCCCACCCCCACTGTCCCCTTCCCCCCACTGTCCCCTTCCCCCCACCCCCACTCTCTTCCCCCTACCACCACCCCCTTCCCCCCACACTCCTCCTCCCCTTTCACTCTCACTGTCCCCTCCTCCCCCACTCTACCCTGACCCCCACTGTCCCCTTTCCCAACTCACCTCCACTCTCTCCTCCCCCCACCTTTCCCCTCCCCCATCCTCCCCCTCCCCCACTCTCTCCTCCCCCACCCCCGCTCCTCTCCTCCCCCACCCTCACCCCCTCCTACCCCCACCATCCCCTCGACACACTCGCCCCACCCCCATTCTCACTGTCCCCTTCCCCCCCTCCCCCACTGCCCGGCTTCCCCAATCTCTTCCCCCCACCACCACCCCCCCTTCCCCGACAACCCCTCTCTCCTCCCCAGCCTCCCCCACCCACTCCCTCTAACCCCCACCCCCTCCTCCCCCACCCACTCTCACTGTCCCCTTCCCCCCACCCACCTTCTCCCCTTACCCTCTCCCCACTCTTCCCTGACCCCCACTGTCCCCCTTCCCCCCCACCCCCACTCTCTCTTCCCCCACCACCACCCCCCTCCCCAGTCCCACTCTCCCTCCCACCCCCACTCTCTACTCCTCCCCTCTTCCCCGACCCCCACTGTTCCCCTTCCCCCTCACCCCCACTCTCTCCTCCCCCCACCACCGCCGTCCCCCACCCCAGTCCCACTCTCCCCCTCCCCCTCCCCCCACTCTCTCCTCTCTCACTCTCATCCCCCTTTCCCCCACTCTCTCCTCCCCCCACCCCCATCACTCCTCCCCCCACCCTCACCCCCCCCCACCATTCCCTCCACCCACTCGGCCCCCACGTCCACTCCCCTCCGTGGAGCCGTAGGCGGCGAAAAGCACTTACCGAGCGTGCAGGGAGGAGGGAGCCCCGGACTACTCGAGGCGGGCCGGCGGGTCTGGGAGTGGGGAGGGGATTGAAGCGAGCGGAGAGAGGCGTGGCGGGAGGCGCGCACAAGATGGCGGAGCGTGAGGAGGCCGCTGAAGTGGCAACGGCCCTCGTCGACGCCGCCATCAGTGGAGCGGCCGCTGAAGGAGGAGGAGAAGAAGCTGCCCACTGCGCTGCGGCCTGTGTGCGGTGACGGTGCTCGGCGCTGGGCCCGGGTGGGAGGGGGGACTCGAGGACGCCGTGGCGTGGGTTGAAGGGAAAGATGAGGACCATCAGTCCAACCATCTCCCTCCTGTTCGGGAGTGTCCCCCGGGTGTGGGAGAGCGGGGAGAGTGAGGGGAGTGAGGAGAGGGGAGCCCGTGATTGCGGGCGGGCGGCTCCACTAATGGCGTCCATCTTGTTTGTGCGAGTGAGGAGAGGCCGTGCGTTGTGACGTCAGGTGCACAGCACTTGGAAAAAATGTGTTTAGAAATGAAAGTTTTAAAGTTTAAAATGTCTCTAACTTAAAAAATATACGACTAATTTAAATAAAACTTGTTATAAACAGTCGCCAGGACAGTGGTGATTAAGGTGGCACTAACATTGTGGCGCTGTGGTTTACCGTTGTGGATGCAGGTCCACATGTTATACATATATCTGCATGAGTTGTGGGGGAGGAGGTGGGGGGGCAGCACGAGTTCATCTCAAAGGGGCATTGTGACATCACACGCTGAAGACCTTGAAGAAATCAGTTAGAAATAAGATGTTTTAACTTTAAAACCTCTGTAACTTAAAAAATATACAACCAAATTAAATGAAAATATCATAGGCACCAGCGGGGAGAGTGGCGACCCCCCATTGTCCCCCTTCCCCCCCACCCCCACTCTCTCATCCACCCACCACCACCCCCTCCTCTGCTGTCCCCTCCCCTCAACCCTCCCACTCCTCCCTCCCACTCCTCCCTCCACCCCACCCCTCCCTGCCCTCCTCCCCAGTCCCACTCTCCCTCCCACCCCCACTCGCACTCTCCCCCACCACCCCCTTTCCCCACTCTCTCCTCCCCCACCCCCCCATTCACTCCTCCCCAGCCCCACTCTCACTCACCCCACTTTCCTCCACTCTCTCCTCCCCCCCACCCCCCCCATTCGCTCCTCCCCAGCCCCACTCTCACTCTCCCCCACCCGCCCTCTTCACCACCCCGCCTCCCCCACTGTCTCTTCCCCCCACCCTCGCCCCCTCCTATCCCCACCCTCCCCATCCCCCACTCGCCCCACCCCATTCTCACTGTTCCCCTCCCCCACCCCCACTCTCCCCCACCCCCACTGTCCACCTCCCAACCACCCCCACTCTCTTCCCCACATCACCACCACCCCCTTCCCCCACTCCCCCTCTCTCCTCCCCCCACTCTCCCCTCTTCCCTGACCCCACTGCCTCCCTTCCCCCTCACGTCCACTCTCTCTTCCCCCCCACCACCACCTCCCCTCCCCCGCTGTCCCCCTCCCCAGTCCCACTCTCCCTCCCAACCCCACTCTCTGCGCCTCCCAACCTCCCCCTGACCCACACTCTACCCTCTTCCCTGACCCCCACTGTCCCCTCCCCCCCCCACCACTTTCTCATCCCCCCACCATCACCCCCCTCCCCTGCTGTCCCCTTCCCCCACCCCTCCTCCTCCCCACCCGCACTCTGCCCTCCTCCCCGTCCCACTCTCCCACCCACCCCCACTCTCCCCCACCCCTCTTTCCCCACCACCCCCCTTTCCCCCAATCTAACCCCAACCATGGAAACAGGCCCTTCAGCCCAGCTTGCCCCTGCCAACCATGGAATCAGGCCCTTCAGCCCAGCTTGCCCCTGCCAACCATGGACACAGGCCCTTCAGCCCAGCTTGCCCCTGCCAACCGAGAAGCCCCATCTGCACTATTCCCACGTGTCCACATATGGCCCATATCGCTATAAATCTTTCCTATCCATGTAGCCGTCTAAATGTTTTTCCACGCTGTATCTCTAAAATAAACTAAACTAATTAGGTCCAAGGTGGCATTATGGATGGATTGTCCAGTGAGGCTATATGGGTGGAGCTGACAAATGAAAAGGTAATAATCTCCCAAATAGTCAACAAGAATTCAATGAACAAATATGCCAGGAGATTGCTGACAGCTGCAAAGCTAATAGGGTTATCATAGTAGGGGATTTTAACTTTTGGCTTTATAGACTGGGTCTGCCATCATGCCCACAGTATAGGTCAGGTGAAATTTGCCAAGTGTGTGCAGGATCGTTTCTGCAAGCAACATACGGAGGCGAGAGAGGGCAAGGTTTGATTTACTCAAAGGGAATTGGGCAGGGGAAGTGCCTGAATTGGCAGGAAGTGGGCCCTTTGGGACCAGCGACCACATTTCTATTGGTTTTTAAATAGTTATGGTTAAAGACACGTTTAACACAAGTTTGACAGTATTAAACTAAAAAGCTGGAGTAATTCAGCAGGACTGGCAGCATCTCTGGAGGGAAGGAATGGATGACCTTTTGGGTTGAGACCCTTGTTCAGACTGAGAGTCAGTGGAGAGGGAGATAAGAGATATGGAAGGGCAAGGTGTGAAAACACAGATCAAAGGGGATGTCATTTTAAGTGATGAACATTCGTCTGAGGGTGATCAGAAATGCACATCACATATCATGCAGGAGGATGAGGTGTAATCTTATAGATGTGTAAAATATTATGAATAGATTAAATAGAGGAAATGCACAGAGTATTTTAATCCGAGTAGGGGAATCAAGAACCAGAGACCATAGTTTAATTTTGAATTTAATATAATTAATTTAAATAATTTAAATTAATATAATATAACGTAATTTAATAGTTTAATGGCTCAGTACTTCAACTACCCCTCCCATTCCCAATCTGACCTTTCTGACCTGGGCCTCCTCCATTGTCAGAGCGAGGCCCAGCGCAAATTGGAGGAACAGCACCTCATATTTTGCTTGGGTAGTTTACAC
>NW_027604149.1:0-6000 GCF_053455715.1 Rhinoraja longicauda
AGCATCTCTGGAGGGAAGGAATGGGTGACGTTTCGGGTTGAGACCCTTCTTCGCTGAGTTACTCCAGCATTTTGTGATACCTTCGATTTGTACCAGCATCTGTAGTTATTTTTCTAAACAACTTGGTCTAAATAACGAATGCCATTGATCATGGAGAAGAACCAGCTTTTATTAATCATGAGCTGAAACTGAATGTCTTTAAACAGCAAGTCTGTGTGCTTGCCTGTGTATAATCCATATCCCTTCATTCCTTGCACATTCATGTATCTATCAAAAAGCCTCTCAAGTGCCATTATCGTATCTGTCTCAACCACAACCTTGGCAGTGCATTCCAGGCACTCAACACCCACTGTGTAAAAAAAATTCTTTAAAAAAACCCTCAATAATTTGCAATAAAAATTATCTCATAGTGCCTCTCTGGCTAATCGTGGTTGTCAATAAGGTAGTCCTCAAGCCAACATAGTTTAGTATTTATTTCTGGAGAGGCTGAATTAAAATTTCAAAGTTACTGAGTTCCGATTGAATTCTGCCTCATATGTGGAAAGACATATGACTCTTCATGGAGGCATTGGAGGTGATACAAACATGATCAACAGGTGGGGGACCAAAATTGGGAATTGCTACTCATCTTTTGAACAATTAGTTAATTTGACTGGGAAAAAGAGGAACTTAACAAGATACTAGGGTTTTCCATTTCACCCACTACCAACCCTTGCAGATAACCATGACTTGTTCCAGACCGAACCATATGTCACTTTGCTGTGGAGAGCCAGTAGAGGGCTGAGGCCCTCTTTCAGGTTCCGAGTGTAGTAGGAACCGAGTGTAATACATCCAGTGAATTGGCTTCCACTGCCACCTGTGGCAGAGAATTCCACAGATTCACAACTCTCTGGGTGAAAAAGGTTTTCCTCATCTCAGTCCTAAATGGCCAACCCCTTATTCTTAAACTGACTCCTGGTTCTGGACTCTCCCAACATGAGGAACATTTTTCCTGCATCTAGCCTGTCCTATCCCTTAATGTATAAGAAAATAACTGCAGATGCTGGTACAAATCGATTTATTCACAAAATGCTGGAGTAACTCAGCAGGTCAGGCAGCATCTCGGGAGAGAAGGAATGGGTGACGTTTCGGGTCGAGACCCTTCTTCAGACTGATGTCGGGGGTGGGACAAAGGAAGGATATAGGTGGAGACAGGAAGATAGAGGGAGATCTGGGAAGGAGGAGGGGAAGGGAGGGACAGAGGAGCTATCTGAAGTTGGAGAAGTCAACGTTCATACCACCGGGCCGCAAACTGCCCAGGCGAAATATGAGGTGCTGCTCCTCCAATTTCCGGCGGGCCTCACTATGGCACTGGAGGAGGCCCATGACAGAGAGGTCAGACTGGGAATGGGAGGGGGAGTTGAAGTGCTGGGCCACCGGGAGATCAGTGGCGTTAATGCGGACCGAGCGCAGGTGTTCAGCGAAGCGATCGCCGAGCCTGCGCTTGGTTTCGCCGATATAGATGAGTTGACATCTAGAGCAGCGGATGCAATAGATGAGGTTGGAGGAGGTGCAGGTGAACCTCTGTCTCACCTGGAAAGAATGTTTGGGTCCTTTGATGGAGTTGAGGGGGGAGGTAAAGGGACAGGTGTTGCATCTCGTGCGGTTGCAAGGGAAAGTGCCCGGGGTTAGGGTGGTTTGGGTAGGAAGGGACGAGTGGACCAGGGAGTTGCGGAGGGAACGGTCTCTGCGGAATGCAGAGAGGGGAGGGGATGGGAAGATATGGCCAGTGGTGGGGTCCTGTTGTAGGTGACGGAAATGTTGGTGGATGATATGTTGGATCCGCTGACTGGTGGGGTGGAAGGTGAGAACGAGGGGGATCCTGTCCTTGTTGCGAGTGGGGGGATGGGGAGCAAGAGCGGAGCTGCGGGATGTAGAAGAGACTCTAATGAGAGCCTCATCTATGATGGAGGAGGGGAAGCCCCGTTTTCTGAAAAACGAGGACATCTCGGAAGCCCTAGTCTGAAACACCTCATCCCGGGCACAGATGCGGCGTAGACGGAGGAATTGGGAGTAGGGGATAGACTTTTTGCAGGGGACCGGGTGGGAAGAAGTGTAGTCCAGATAGCTGTGCGAGTCGGTGGGCTTGTAATAAATGTCCGTCACTAATTTTTCTCCTGTGATGGAGATGGTGAGGTCCAGAAACGGGAGGGAGATGTCAGAGATAGTCCAGGTATATTTAAGGGCAGGATGGAAATTGGAGGTGAAGTGTATAAAGTCAGTGAGTTCTGCATGGGTGCAAGAGGTAGCACCAATGCAGTCGTCGATGTAGCGGAGGTAGAGTTCGGGGATGGGGCCAGTGTACGTCTGGAACAGGGATTGTTCGACGTACCCGACAAAGAGGCAGGCGTAGCTAGGGCCCATGCGAGTGCCCATAGCTACGCCTCTGGTTTGGAGGAAGTGGGAGGAGTCAAAGGAGAAGTTGTTGAGGTTAAGAACCAGCTCTGCTAGGCGGAGGAGAGTGTTGGTCGATGGGGATTGGCTGGTTCTACGGTCGAGGAAGAAACGGAGGGCTTCGAGACCATCCTTGTGGGGGATGGAAGTGTAGAGTGACTGGACATCCATGGTGAAAATGAGGGAGTGGGGGCCTGGGAACCGGAAGTTATCCAGGAGATGGAGAGCGTGTGAGGTGTCTTGGACGTAGGTGGGGAGGGATTTGACCAGGGGGGATAGGATGGAGTCGAGGTAGGTAGAGATAAGTTCGGTATCCCTTAATGTTATGTTTCTACAAGATCCCCTCTTATCCTTCTAAATTCCAGTGAATATAAACCCAGTCTAAATTCCAGTGAATATAAGCCCAGTATCTCCCTCCTTCTGCTTTGCATTTCACTTATTTTCTCTAATTATCTGACAGTCTTGTGTCTCTTTTTATCTTCACCGTTTGTCCCCACATCTGCTTATAAAACCCCCTCGCCTGTATCCACTTGCTCGGCTTTGACCCCTCCCACCTTTTTTTCAGCTTTCTCGCCTTCCATATTACAACTAAAACATCACCTATTCATTCCCTCCAGTGATGTTGCCTGACCTGCTGAGTTATACCAGCACTCTATGTTTTATTTTTGGTGTGCTAGTTGTAAATGTGCGCTGGATCTACTAAGTGACTTGGTTTTATATACCCTGTTGCCATATCTTTAATTTAATTTCCCTAATGCTGATGCCAGCCTAACTGATCTGAAGTTCCTCATTTTCTATCTCTCTCTCTCCTGAAATAGTGAAGCGTCATTTGCTCTCTTCCAACTTGTGTGAACCATTCTGCAACCTACGGAATTCTGGAAGACGATGAACAGTGTGCCTGCCTGAAAGGCTGCGGATCAAGTTCTGGAATTTGGGCAGCTATTTTCCAGCCGGCACGGACACCATCTTCTATGTCACCAACTCTACCACTACTTGAAACTGGCAAGACCTCTGATACACACAACACCGTGGAAACCTGGAGCGCTCTCCCCAAAAGGCTTTTTGGATGCTGTGGGTCAGTTGGTATTTTCAATGCCATGATAAATAAGATTTTTGGTGGGAGGGTTAATGAGGGATTCGGAGCAAATGTGCACAGGCCTTCCCTGACTAACAAGTGGATTCCATTTGTGCAGATGTTGATTTTTGTATTTGTCGGAAAATAGGCAAAAGTTACTCTATGGTAACCTTTCTACTGCATTGTGTAATGAATGCCATTAAAAAACACATAATGCTGACAAGAAGGAACAATTAAAAGAGACAAAACTAGTTCTGACGTTCCTAGAAATTAACCTATGTATATACATTGGACTTTTGAATTTAATATTGGAGCTTTTCTGCATGTATGAGTTTCTCGTAAGTGGGGCATTTGTTACTCTGGGACGGCCTGTGTACTGCTCTGTCATGATTGAATGGCAAGAAAACTGAATTGATTGTGATTTTAGCTTTGAAGAGGAATGTTGTGCAGACCATCTAATTGAGGTATAGAAAAGTATTTATGGCACTTGGAATATAATTTGATATTCAGGAAGGAGGGACGGAATGCTGAGGCACAACAAATATGCCATATGCTTGTTTAGTTTCTGTAATGAAAAATGATTTGTAATCTGGCAAGCAAAGTCATTAATGGATTTTCTTGTGATTCCCAGGCATACTTTACACATGGCTGGCAATTTCACATAATAGATCAAAAGTATTGTCTTTGATTCTTTTTCACTAAATCAGTATCCCTTGGTTGGAAACCTTTATGCCTTTGGCAAGAACCGTATGTACCTGACTGATCTATGAACTCTCCTTTTAACCTTCTCTAAGCACTACAATCCCACTTTCTTTGGATTTTTCATGTAAGTGAAGCCTTTCATCTTGATACCATTCTTGCTGTTTTATGCAGTTGAGCAGACTGATGTAGAAGAGATTTGTAAAAACTTAGCACACCTTACTTGCTTTTATACTTTGCTTCTCTGTTCCAAAGGTTCTGTGTTCCTTTTTTAAATTGTCTAAACCAACTTGTTCTGCAATTGTTAAAAATTGCCTTTGCCTCTGCAGCAGTCTCTGTCCCAACATCCCCATAAAATTGTGCCTTTTAGTTCACATGGAACTCTAGAGGCGAGAGCTGGGTTACTGTTCCTTCTCCGTTGTTTAGGTAGCACTCTATGCAGTGTAGCATTGATTGCAGGCATGAGATGATGTGGAATGCTTGGTTTTAGGTACTGCTGAGTCCAACCAGTGACAGGACTCGGGCTCGAGCAATAGACAACTCTCGACCGTCATTAGAGGCAAAAATTGGATATTAAAAACGACTGTAGAATTGCATGCAAACATGGGTGACAAACTGCATTAATATTTCCCATGATTACAAGCATCTGATAATACCACAAAATGGTCATGCCAGAAGTATGCAAAACACTTTCGCTTTAAACTAATAATCCCATTACAGATTGCCTTGCTTGCAAAGCCTGGATGTTTTGGGGTCACCACCAGAGTGGTAAATGTGACTTGTATCCTTCCTGAGTAATCGATTTAAAATGCATTTACAAGTTCATGAGTCATTCGAGTTTAGTTAGCCATTGTGCGAGGCGGCGCACACAGTTGCAGCGGCTCGATGTCCTCCCGGTCAGTGCTCGTGTTTTTTGTGTATGTGTATGTGTATGTGTGCGTGTTGTTTTGTGCCCTGTGTACTTACTGTCGGGCGAACAACGTCTACGGCCGGCAGGATCTTCTTAGGATTGGAGCCGGTCGCGAATGGGGGGTTACCGTCGAGTTTGTCCGCTCATACAAGATCCCGGCGGACATAGCGAGGAGCCCCGACTCTCCGTGGATCACCATCCCCGCGGGGAGGAGGCGAAGGCGGCGCAGAGAGAGAAGGCAAAAGCGAGGCGGCAGGGCCGGCGCTCTGGTCAGGCTACGGAGGCAGCCACTGAAACCACCGCTTCCCAGCCTGTTTCTAACGAACGCCAGATCCCTCGCTAACAAGATGGATGAACTTAGGCTGCAGACTGCAGCTAACAACGCCGTGAAGGACAGCTGTATCCTGTTGATCACGGAGACCTGGCTTCATTCTTTCATTCCGGACTCTGCTATCGAGCTAGCAGGCTACACAGCACAGCGTCATGACAGGACAAGAGACTCTGGTAAGAGCAGAGGTGGAGGGCTCTGTGTGTACGTGAACAACACCTGGTGTACAAACACAGTGATTGTAGACAGTCACTGCTCCCCGGACCTGGAGTATGTGACTGTTAAATGCAGGCCCATTTATCTCCCTAGAGAGTTTACTGTTGTCATGATAACTGCTGTGTACATACCACCGGATGCTAATGCTAACTCGGCTATCGGATATTTGTATGGTAGCACTAGCAGTCAACAGAGCATATATCCTGACGGTGTTCACATCATAGCAGGGGACTTTAACCACGCGGACTTGAAGAAAATGCTCCCCAAATTCTATCAGCATGTTAAATGTGCTACAAGAGGAGCTAACACACTGGACAAGGTCTACTCCAACATCAAGCT
>NW_027604150.1:0-6000 GCF_053455715.1 Rhinoraja longicauda
TGATCACAAAGTCACAAAATTACAGAATCACAAAGTGCTGGAGTAACACGGCGGGCCAGGCAGCATCTCGGGAGAACATGGAAAGGTGACGATTCAAATAGGGGCGCTTCCTATACATGAGCGGGAGAGCATCAACAATCACAGCCGGGGAGCAGTGACAGAGTCTCACGGAACTGCCGTCAGAGATAGGAGGATAACTTCTTCAATGTCGCATCGCTTGAAGAAACTTCACAGTGGATCAGTGAAATGCGGAAACAAGATACTAAAGATACTGGATTACAAAAAAAGGAATAAAGTGCTGGAGTAACTCAGCGGGTCAACAGCATCTGTGGAGATCCATGTGTTCCGGAGCAGCTCCTGACCCGCTGCGTTACTCCCGCACAATATGTCCTTTTTTTTTTGTAAACCGGCGTCTGCAGTTCTTTGTTTCTACATCGCAACACCGAACGTTGAGGTACCGCAGAAACACGTTGAACGATGTGCCCGGACTTACCAGGGATTCCAAATGCCGCCAGAATTGGATAGGCGATGTCCTTCACGTATAGAATCGGAGCCCTCCCCATTCTGGATGATCTCTGCAGCTCACTGTGCGAACACGATGGAGCAAGGAGCACGACTCTAATGCTCATTAATACTCGCGCCAATCCTCCAGCGTATTCACGGAGTGATGGAACACTGGCATTAGTCATGGACATTTGAACAAACATTTCTACGCAATTCCACACAGACAGCTGTGGAGGCCAAGTCAATAGATATTTTTAAGGTAGAAATAGACAAACACATGATTAGAACGAGTGTCAGAGGTTATGGGGAGAAGGCAGAAAAATGGCATCAGGAAGCAAGATCAGTCATGATTCCATGGCGGAATAGACTCGATGGACCGAATGGCCCAATTCTACTCCTATAACTTGTGAACTTGTGAATTGTAACTCCTTATTGGAGGAGCAATACTTATTGCAAAAATTATAGGAGGACACGGGCTTATTATTGACCTGTATCTCGATCCACGGCGTTTCATGTGGCGGGATACGCTTTGTTCACTGGGCGGCCGATGTGCTGGATGTCGGAGGATATTTAACGTGGGGAAAATCCGAAATATAATCCGCACGTTATCACATTTATACCCAAGAAAGTCAAGTCAACTCAAGTCAATTTTATTTGTATAGCACATTTAAAAACAACCCACGTTGACCAAAGTGCTGTACATCTGATTAGGTACTAAGGAAAAAAATGAAACATACAGTAGCACGCAAACAGTTCACAGCGCCTCCTCAATGAGCCTCAAACGCTAGGGAGTAGAAATAGGTTTTGAGCCTGGACTTAAAGGAGTCTATGGAGGGAGCAGTTCTGATGGGGAGAGGGATGCTGTTCCACAGTCTAGGAGCTGCAACCGCGAAAGCGCGGTCACCCCTGAGCTTAAGCCTAGACCGCGGGATAGTGAGTAGCCCCAAGTCGGCCGACCTGAGGGACCTGGAGTTAGAGAGGGGGGTTAGAAGATTTTTGATGTGTGGGGGGGGGGTGTCCATTTAGGGCTTTATACGTGAATAGGAGGAGCTTGAAGTTGATTCTGTACCGTACAGGGAGCCAGTGGAGAGAGGCCAGAATCGGGGTGATGTGGTCCCTTTTACGGGTACCCGTCAGGAGTCTCGCTGCAGCGTTTTGGACCAGTTGCAGGCGGGACAGGGAAGATTGGCTGATCCCAGTGTATAGGGAGTTGCAGTAGTCTAGGCGGGAGGAAATGAAAGCGTGAATGATTTTTTCTGTGTCGTCGAATTGGAGGAAAGGTTTGATTTTAGCTATGGTTCGAAGTTGGAAGAAGCTGGCTTTTACCACAGCGTTGACTTGCTTATCAAATTTTAATGCAGAGTCAAATATCATGCCGAGGTTTTTGACATGCGGTTTGACTAGGCAGGATAGACTTCCAAGACTGCCTGTTATCGATTTGATGGAGTGGGGGGGGGGGAATAGGATGACCTCAGACTTGCTCTCATTTAATTGGAGGAAGTTCTGTGCCATCCAACATTTTATGTCCTCAAGGCAGTGTAAGAGGCTGTTTAAATTTGACCGGTTGTTGGGTTTCAGGGGGAGGTAAAGCTGAGTGTCATCGGCATAGCAGTGGAAAGAAATGCCGTGCCTTTGAATGATTTGGCCAAGGGGGAGCATGTATAGAAAGAAGAGAATGGGGCCTAGGATGGAGCCTTGTGGTACTCAGCAGCAGAGGCTTGCTGGAGCAGAGGAATAACTGCCTATGTTGATGGCGAAACTCCTATCTTTGAGGTACGAAGCGAACCAGCTCAGGGCAGTGCCATCAATGCCAACCGCGTACCGGAGACGGTCAATAAAGATGGTGTGGTCCACTGTATCGAACGCTGCGCTGAGGTCGAGAAGGAGCAGGATTGCACAGTCGCCGGTGTCGATGGCGAGAAGCAGGTCGTTGTGTACCTTCAACAAGGCAGACTCTGTGCTGTGGTGGGCTCTGAAACCTGACTGGAAACTTTCCAGGATGATGTATTGGTGCAGGTAGGGCACTAATTGGTTTAGAATTGCCGTTTCAAGGACTTTTGACAGGAATGGCAGTTTGGAAATGGGTCTGTAGTTGCTAGGCAAGGTGGGGTCTAGGTTAGGTTTTTTCAGTAGGGGCTGGACCACCGCGTGCTTGAAACTGGTTGGAACAGTGCCAGTGGCCAGAGAACTGTTGATAATAGAGAGGATGCTGGGACCGGCTATTGCAATGACATCCTTCAGAAGGGCAGTGGGGGCAGGATCAAGGGGGCAGGTTGCAGGTTTCATAGCGGAGACAAGCTTTGCAAGGGAGGATAGAGTGACGGGTTGGAAGCAGTCCAATTTAGATGAACAGACTAGTGAGACAGCTCGGTCACGGGTGGGAGGGGAAATGTTCATTCTAATGTTCTCAACTTTGTTGGTGAAAAATTTAGCGAATTCTTCGCACTTAGCAGGGGACCCAACTAAGCTGGTACTGGGGGTGGGACATTTGACAGAGGTAATTGTTCTAAATAGGACCTTGGAGTTATGAGAGTTTTTGGAAATAAGGTCGGAGAAGTATTGTGCTCTAGCAGACTTTACTGCTTCCTGGTATTTGAGAAGATTGTTTCTCAGAATTTCGAAGGAAATTTGAAGCTTGTCACATTTCCACCTCCTTTCTGATTTTCTGCACTCCCTTCTTAGGGCTTTGGTGGTGTCATTGAGCCACGGCCGACCTTTGGGCTTAGGCTTTTTCATTTTAAGGGGAGCGATAGAATCCAGGATGGAAGAGCAAGTGATATTAATTAAAGAGGCGAGATCTTCAGTGCTGAGATGGGGGGAGAGGCCTCAATAGTGCAGATGTTGGGGGCAGCTGTGAGAGCCTCGGAGAATTTACTGGCAGTCAATGAATTTATGTCGCGGGAGTAGCGAACAGGGAGATGAGATTTTGCGGGAGATAAAGGCAGAGATGCGTCAAAAATGATAGCGCTGTGGTCCGATAGACAGGCTTCAGTAGTTTCAATGTTATAGATTGGGAATCCGGACAATAACACTAGGTCGAGTGTATGGCCTAACTTGTGAGTGGGTCCCGTGGTGTGAAGAGTCAGATTGAAGGACTCAACCAGGTGCATACATTCACTCACAAGAGGCTTAGTGGGACAGCAAACATGAATATTAAAGTCACCAAGAATCATGATCCGGTCAAATTTGGGCAAAATGCTAGAAATCAGATCAGCAAATTGGGTGATGAAGTCCTTATGCATTTTTGGTGGGCGATACACAAGAATAATTAAGAGGGGATAGGCTAGGCCTACTTTAATTAGTTGCACCTCAAAACTGGAGAAATGATCAGCGTTCAGGAGGCGGCAGTTGAAATGTTTCTTAAACACTGTGGCTAAGCCCCCACCGCGTCCGGAGAGCCTAGGCGAGGTGAAAAAGTTACAGTCATCAGGACAGAGTTCCACGAGTGGAGCAAGCTCACCAGGGTTAAGCCAGGATTCTGTGAGAAGTAAGAAGTCCAATCCACGGGTGGTGAAGAAGTCGTTGAGGATGAAGGTCTTGTTCTGGGGGAATTGAATATTTCACAATGGTTTGCTCAGGACGTTTCTGTTTATGTCTAATATGAATGCTCAATGTTGAACCAAGGGAAAAGGAGCATGAAGTCCTTGAAATAGGTGTGCGGCTATAAATGTCACATCCCCTATTGATATCACCTCAAAGTTCGAATTAGAACATATCCCCCCGTCAGCAATTTCATGAAACATTTCTCCTTTGACCTCTTATTTTGTGACCGATTAACTGCTTCAATTAAACGGTAACATATTGCGCTGAAAACCACAAACCTGTTGCAAATTTGAAAACAAAAGCAGCACGAAAGGTTGGAAATACTCAGAAGTTGGTTGTACATTTCCGTTTTCCGGGAATGTCTGAGCATTTGTCCGTCGATTTTCCTTGTTTTTTTAATCAAAAATATTTATTCAAATATTAAAATAATATATACAATACAATAGAACCAAAACAGAAACCACCACCAGAATACTATTCAAACAAATATACCGATTGAAACTATTATACAATTATATTACAATCCCCGTCCAGGATACATCCAATCCCCCGCGGTGCCCAGCGGTCCCGCAAATCCTCCAGGGTGCCCGTGGACAGCGCGTAGTCCCTCTCCAACACCACCCGGGCGCGGATGTAACCCCGGAAAAGGGGTAGGCAGCTGGCTCGGGCAGAGCCCTCTTCCGCCTGGCGCCGTGAGTCGCGGATGGCCAGCTTGACCAGGCCCAGGAGCAACCCAACCAGGACATCTTCGGCCCTCGATTTGCCTTGGTGGCGGGCTCGACGTGTTTGTGTGATTGTTCATTGATTTCTATCATCAATAATGGCACTAATGGATACAAGGCACAGTACAATTGCAGTATCTCTGAACTAAAACTAAAACAAAAATGAGGTAAATCTGAAATAAACAGTAAGCTTTGCTTACTGATATCGGCTTTGCTGATATCCTTCAGATTGATTATTCAGCCCGGACAAACCTAAACATGAAAACGTCGCCAATTGTGTAGCCATGGCGTGGGGGTCGGGGGGGGGGGGGGGGGGAGAGGGGGGAGTGCAGATGGAGCGGGACCGGAGAACCGACGCAACGTCAGCCAGGATTCAGGGGATGCGACTTGGCGAGGGAGTGGGTGGGGTAAGAAATGGGAGGGGGCGGGGGTCTTGGGGGCAAAAGACAAGATGGAAGGGGGGTGTTTGTAGGATAGCACCCAAAATTGGAGAATTTAATGTTGATACCGTTGGCTTATTAGCTACCCAAATGAAATATGAGATGCTCTTTCTCCAATCTCCGGATTCCACCCTTCTCAGTCAAACTACACACCTCACCATGTGCTTTTCCCTGAAAATGCAAGAGGTGTAATGCCTTTCCCTTTACCTCCATTCAGTGACGTCAGCAGTCCTTCCAGGTGAGACAGAGGTTCACATGCACCTCTAACATCATCTCCTGCACCGGAGTTCCCGATGTGGCCGCATGCATATTGGCGAGACCAAGCATCGGCGACTGCTTTGCTGAACACCCGCGCTCGGTCCGCCAACGTCTAATGGATATTCTGGTTGCTAACTCCCTTTCCAATTCCCAAACTGACCTTTTTGCCCAGGATCTCCTCCATCGTTAGACAGAGGCAGCCGTAAACAAGTCAGAGAGTCCCATTGCACGGAAATTGACTCTTTGCCCTAACCTACCCATGCTGACCACAGTGCCCCATCCACACTAGTCGCCCCTGCCCGCGTTGCGCCCATATCCCTCTGAATCGTTCCTGTACATGCACTTGCCGAAATGTCTTTGAAATTATGTTATAATATCTGCCTCAACTACCTTCTCTGGCAACTCATTCAATATACCCACCACCCTCTGTGTGAAAAGTTTCACCCTTAGATTCATATCAAATATTTACCCACTCACTTAACGGCAAAATGGTCTGGTTCTTGATTCCCCAGGTTTGGGTTAAATATTCTGTG
>NW_027604151.1:0-6000 GCF_053455715.1 Rhinoraja longicauda
TAAAAGCGAGCGGATGCCACTCAATGCAGCTGCAAAGAGTTTCCCCTTACATAGTCTGCCATTTAAAATTGCTTAGAGTAGCTTGATCTATCAAGGTGTACACGTCACAGATAAATTTGACAAGCTTTTTCAGGCGAACTTTGTTCCTTTTTTAACCCGCACTAAGGATGATTTGGAACCCTGGTCTCTGCTCCATCTCTCTTTAACCACAAGAATTAATTCTATTAAAATGAATACTCTCCCTAAACTCTTATATGTATTTCAGCGCCTACCGGTTTTCCCCAATACATTTTTCAAAAAGATCGACAGCCTTATTATACCTTTTATATGGGATAAAAGGACTCCAAGGCTGCGATACCAGCGTTTGCAGAGACCCAGATTGGACGGAGGTCCAGCGTTTCCAGACTTTAGGTCCTATTACTGGGCCGCTAATCTTAGCATCATTCAGTATTGGTGGCAGAGCAGAGAGATATCCCCATCCCCAGTTTGGCTAGAGATGGAGGCGGCCTCATCTACACCGGCTTCACTGTCTTCCTTCGCTCACTTCCCCATTACAGGCCCCTAGTCCTCCTTTACTAAAAATGTATGTGTTAAAATGACACTGAAGATCTGGAATCAATGTAGACGTCATTATGGGTTTCAGACAACTTCTTTTTTGGCTCCGGTAGCCTCAATCCCAGCTTTCCTTCCATCTATGGCCGATAGTTGTGGTATTATGGGAATAAGAGTGTAAGGAATGCGGTGGCCGGAGGTGACGTGGGGACCCGGGGTGTGGCAGTGAGGGAGTTGCCCGGGCATGCACACAGCAGGCGGCTGCTGTACAGAGTTGCTAATTAAAGGTATACTCCGTTTACGTCGTGGTACGAGCTTTATTATACAAATAAACGCGACATGGTGTCAGAAGTGGGATTCTTGTAAGCAAAAATATATATAAAGAAGAGGAAGGGGTATCGTTTGGCGCGAGATGGGAGACGAGCCTGCAGATATGGCGCAACCCACACCAACTGCTACGTTCACAATACAACCTCCAGAGCCATTCGAGAAAAGTTTATCCTGCCTTCTGTCGAGCACACTCTGGGCATGCTAGCTGGCGCAACAGTATTCAGCAAATTAGATGCCAACATGGGCTTTTGGCAAGTACCATTGACAAAAGAGTCTGCCAAATACACCACCTTCATCACGCCTTTTGGGCGCTACTATTTTAACCGTCTACCCTTTGGCATAGCATCAGCACCCGAGCACTTTCAAAGGATGATGATGACAGAAGTGACCGGTGGCCTGGAGGGGGTACTGTGTCACATGGATGACATCCTGGTCTGGGGACAGACGCAGGAGGAGCATGATGTGCGGCTGCATGCGGTGTTAGAGAAGGCATATAAGGCCGGCATTACGCTCAACATGGACAAATGTGAGCTCACACGCCACACAGTCAGATTCCTGGGTCATGTGATTTCAGCAGATGGAGTGAAGCCAGATCCAGAGAAGACGAGAGCAGTACAAGAAATGGATGCACCCAAAAATGTCAGCGAACTCAGGAGTTTTCTGGGCATGGTCAATCAGCTGGGCCGCTTCTTGCCTAACCTGGCCGAAAAAGACAAAGTGCTACGAGACCTGCTGTCCAAGAAGAACCACTGGTACTGGGGGACAGAGCAGCAGGCCGCCTTTGATCGGTTAAAAACAGAGCTGTCATCCACACCAGTGCTCACATTATACAACCCAAACAGTGCTCTAAAGATCTCTGCTGATGCTTCTTCCTTTGGCCTGGGGGCAGTCCTGCTGCAGAAAAGCGATGCCATGTGGTCACCTGTGGCATATGCGTCCAGGTCAATGACACCGACAGAGCAGCGTTATGCTCAAGTAGAGAAGGAGGCATTGGCTGCGACATGGGCATGTGAAAGGTTTAGCTGTTTCATCCTGGGAAGACCATTCGAGCTGGAAACTGACCACAAGCCGTTGGTGAGTCTGCTGGGAGGGAAAGCTTTGGATGACCTCCCACCAAGAGTCCAAAGATTTAGGATGAGACTCATGAGGTACAACTATACAGTCAATCATGTCCCTGGCAAAAGCCTGGGGACAGCCGACACCCTATCGCGTGCTCCTCTGAGAGCCGCAAAAACACACGCAGACACAAGCCTATTAGAGGACACCAACATCTATGTAGACTCTGTCATCAGCAACATTCCTGTCAGAGGAGATTATCTGAGCAGCCTACGTGAGCACCTGCGGGCAGACAGCACATGCTCTGCACTGATGGAGTACTGCACAAACGGCTGGCCCGACAAAAGCCAACTGCAGGGAGTGCTGAGACATTACTGGGCTGAAAGAGCAGTGCTGATTGTGCACGATGGGCTGCTGCTGCGGGGCACGAGGCTCGTCATCCCATCAGCCTTACAAGGTGATGTGCTGCAGAGACTACATGAGGGACACCTGGGGGTGACAAAGTGCAGGGGCCGGGCCAAACAGACGGTATGGTGGCCAGGACTCAGCAGCCAGCTGAATGACATGGTGCTGAAATGTAGAACCTGCATCCAAGAGAGAAGGAATGTCAAAGAGCCGCTGATGCCAACGGAGATGCCAGACAGGCCTTGGCAAACCTTGGGAGCTGACCTATTCACGCTGAAAGACAAGACTTATCTACTAGTAGTTGATTATTTCTCAAGGTATGTGGAAGTTGCGCTGCTGTCACACACAAGGTCCACAGATGTGGTGGTACACCTGAAATCCATGTTTTCTCGTCATGGAATTGGGGAAGTTCTTAAAAGTGACAATGGGCCCCAGTTCTCAGGCAGCCACTTTAAAGCCTTTGCAGCAGAGTATGGCTTTGTGCACATCACGAGCAGCCCCAGGTGGCCTCAGAGCAATGGTGAGGCGGAACGCGCTGTACAAACCGTGAAAAACCTGCTAACAAAGGCGTCAGACCCATATCTTGCATTGCTGGCCTACAGAGCAACCCCTCTACAGAACGGCTATAGCCCGGCCGAGCTGTTGATGGGGCGCCGCCTCCGCACTACTGTTCCTGCCCTTCCAACCCTGCTGAATCCAGTTTTGCCTGACTACAACGCGCTGGGGGCCAAGGAAAGGGAGAAGAGGTGGAACGACGCAAGATCCTTCAACAAGAGGCACGGAGCGAGAAATCTGGAGCCACTAGTACCTGAGGAGGAGGTGTGGGTCACCGATGCACGAGTCGAGGGCAAAGTGCTATCTACACACAATACCCCTCGCTCTTATATCGTCCAGGTGCCTCAGGGCACACTGAGAAGGAACCGGCAGCACTTGGTGCCGCTGCAGACCAACAGTGGGGTAGTCGACGCTGATGAGCCACCGGTGGGAGAAGATTCAGCTCCACCAGAGCCAGCTCCACCAGTAACAACATCACCCAGCAGAGAGGGCCCCACCACAGAGACTGTGCGGACCAGGTGTGGGAGGGAGGTTAGAAAGCCGAAGAGACTTGATTTGTGATTTATTGATCTGTTTTCTATAATAAAGAAAAAGAGAGGGTGAAAATGTTCGGTAAACCTGGTACATTTACCTGAAACCTGAGAGTTTAAGTTTTGAAGAACACAGCCTGCTAAAGTAATAGTTCACAGTATGGTAACGCGGAAGTTATTTTATTTCTATTTTGCATGCTTGAATCAGGGACAGGTCTTCCAGCAAAAGGGCAGAATAAACCCCTTAAGACCTGCAGAGACAAAGGTAGTCCACCCTTTGTTCTCAAAGAAAGGGAGATGTGGTATTATGGGAATAAGAGTGTAAGGAATGCGGTGGCCGGAGGTGACGTGGGGACCCGGGGTGTGGCAGTGAGGGAGTTGCCCGGGCATGCACACAGCAGGCGGCTGCTGTACAGAGTTGCTAATTAAAGGTATACTCCGTTTACGTCGTGGTACGAGCTTTATTATACAAATAAACGCGACAATAGTGTTTTATTAACATGGTCCAGCTTTGCTATTAAAAGCTTTAGAGACCTTTATATTAATAATACATTTGCCACGTTTGAACAATTATCAGTTAAATTTAATCTCCCCAGACACCATTTTTTTAGATTTTTACAGATCCGGAGTTATGTTTGCAGCATAGATCCCCCATTCCCCACTCTTCCTGGTGAAACACAGTTTGACATCTTTCTTACCCCACTTCCTACTTTTAAAGGCACCGTGACAATAATTTATAGGAAAATTTGCTTATTAGAAACCGCCTCATTAAACATCACCAAATCTGCATGGGAGGAGGAATTGGGGAAGGAAATATCTGATGAAGTATGGGAGGAAGCACTTTGGAGGGTGCATACTTCTATTTGCACTCGGCTCAGTCTCGTCCAACGTAAACTCATTGGACTAAAGCAAGACTGTCTAAAATTTACAATTATGTGAATCTGGACTGTGTAAGATGTAATCAGTCACCTGCAAATCATGTGCATATGTTCTGGTGTTGCCCATCTCTTGCTGGTTTCTGGAAAGACATCTGTAACACACTCTCAGAAATAGCGGCACACAGATTGAACCAGACTCTATTACCGCATTATTTGGGGTTTCCTCATCCGAACTGCAACTCACTCAAATCAATAAGGATGTAATTGTCTTTGTCACTCTGTTGGCAAGATGACTAATTTTGCTCACGTGGATATCTCCTGCATCCCCTTCTCATGCCCTTTGGATTACAGACATCTTAAATTGCATAAAGTTGGAAAAAATCAAGCACACACTTAGGGGGTCTGTAAACAAATTTTGGGCAATGTGGACTCTTTTTTTTTTCATGTTAGACAACTGGACTTCCCTGCAATTCCAGAGTGATGTATACCTATATTAATTTATATTTTCTTTTTTTTTTAAATCCTCGTTGAATGGAGATGAGGACATGACACATTCTGTCAGTGGTGGTGTAAAAGGCCTAGAGCGTGGATACATGGCGTCTTGGATGTTGAGGACTGTACGGTCTGCTCTGGTTGACCTGGAAACATTTGTATCAATATATATATATATTTTGTACTTTTGCTCTACGTTTTGTATTGTATTGTTGTTCTTAGTGTGCTATTTTGTACACCTGCTAAATAACTTACACGTGCAATTATTTTGTTAATACTGGTTGTACTGGACATTTTTTTTAAAAAGGAGTAATGATGACTTTGCAGAACTCGTGAGGCTCTTTGTGTTGTATAAAGATGCAGCCAGAATGCTGTATCTTTGAGTGGGGCCACAAGGGGCTACCAGTATGTAAACATACTGGTGATCTCTCTCCCACTCCCGCATGCCTAATAAAGGATTGTGGTTGTATCTGAGTTGACTAATGTGTTTGACTAATGCAAACTGAACTTTAACCTTCCGGGACCGCTGGGCACTGGGGGTGTGGAATGCATCCTCAATAATGATGGTAAAATTGTTGTATAGTCGTTTATTCAGTGTATTTGTTTGACCTGTATTATGGTGCTGGGTTTTGATTTGATTTATTTTGCACTGCACATATTGTTGATTAAATTATTTTTGGTTAAAAAACTGCGGTCTGTTGAATCACCAGTGGTGCTGAGACTGCTACGAGAGAGAGAATATTTGGTTGAGTGTTGTCAGCATTAATTTGAACAGTTATTAAAAAGGATCTTAATTTAGTTGCTGCAAAACTGAAACCTTTCATACACAAACACAATAGACTTCCTTGTGCAGACTTTAGTTTAGAGATACAGCACAGAAACAGGCCCTTCACCCCAACGAGTCCGCACCAACCAGCAATCGCCGCACATTAACACATGAGGTACAACTTTTACATTTATACCAAGACAATTAACCTTCAAACATGTACATCTTTGGAGTGTGGGAGGAAACCGAAGATCTCAGAGAAAACCCACACAGGTCATGGGGAAAAGGTACAAACTCCATACGGACAAGCATCCATAGTCAGGATCAAACCCGGGTCTCTGGCACAGTGAGGTAGTAGCTCGACCGCTACGCCCACGTGCCACCTTTATTTAACTGTCCACAAAATGCAAGTTACTATAAAATTATTATCAAAGGA
>NW_027604152.1:0-6000 GCF_053455715.1 Rhinoraja longicauda
GCCCTTTGCTACGGTTATAAAGGACGAGGTTTTGGGCGCGATTTCACTCTGGCAGACTTGACCGGTCTAGCAAACGTAATAAAATCAAACCTCCCGAAATACCCGGCTCCTTGCCTTTATTTCGGGCCTTTCTCGACGCGCCACAGTTGTCAAAAATTGCAGCAGGATCTTGATCGGTTGGCCAGGAGGGCTGAGGAATGGTTGATGGAATTCAATACAGAGAAATGTGAGGTGTTGCATTTTGGGAAGACTAAAATGGGCAGGATCTACACAGTCAACGGTAGGTCTCTGGGGAGTGTTGTAGAGAAGGAAGATCTAGGAGTGCAGGTACATAGTTTGTTGAAAGTGGCAACACAAGTAGATAAGGTGGTCAAAAAGGTTTTTGGCACGCTGGCCTTCATCTGTCATAGTGTTGAGTATAGAAGTTGGGAAGTCCTGTTGCATTTATATCAGACATTGATTAGGCATTAGGCAAGATGGTGTCAAGCTGGAAAGGGTGCAGAGAAGATTTACAAGAATCTTGCCAGGATTCAAGGGCCTGAGATTTATGAGTCGTAATTATATGGAGGTTGAGCAAGCTAGCACTCTATTCCTTGGAGCGCAGGAGGATGAGGGGTGATCTTATAGAGGTGTACAAAATCATGAGAGGAATAGATTGGGTAGACATACTGAGCCTCTTGCCCAGTGTAGGGGAATCAAGAACCAGAGGACATAGTTTTAAGGTGAGGGGGGGAAATTTAATAGGAACCTGAAGAGTAACTTTCCCACAGGTTGTGGATGTATGGAATGAGCTGCCGGAGGTAGTAGAAGCAGGTAGTATCACAATGTTTAAGAAACATTTGGACAGGTGCATGGATAGGACAGGTTTAGAGAGATATGGGCCAAACATAGGCAGGTGGGGCCAGTGTAGATGGGACATGTTGGTTGGTGTGGGCAAGTTGGGCCGAAGGGCCTGTTTCCGCACGGTATGACTCTCCTCCTGTCGCCCTCAGTTCTCTCTCCAACGCCATTCTTGCGAAGTACATTAATGACTTGGATGAAGGGATTAAAAGTACCATTAGCAAATTTGCAGATGATACAAAGCTGGGTGGCAGTGTGAACTGTGAGGAAGATGCTATGAGGATGCAGGGTGTTTTGGACAGGTTGTGTAAGTGGGCAGATGCATGGCAGATGCAGTTTAAGGTGGATAAATGTGAGGTTATCCACTTTGGTGGAAAGAACAGGAAGGCAGATTATTGTCTGAATGGTGTCAAGTTAGGAAATGGAGAAGTACAAAGAGATCTGGGTGTCCTTGGTCATCAGTCACTTAAAGTTAGCATGCAGGTACAGCAGGCAGTGAAGAAAGCTAATGGCATGTTGGCCTTTATGACAAGAGGAGTTGAGTATGGAGCAAAGAGGTCCTTCTGCAGTTGTACAGGGCCCTAGTGAGACCACACCTGGAGTACTGTGTGGAATTTTGGTCTCCAAATTTGAGGAAGGACATTCTTGCTATTGAGGGCGTGCAGCATGGATTCACTAGGTAAATTCCCAAAACGGTGGGACTGTCGTATGTTGAAAGACTGGAGCGACTAGGCCTGTATACGCTGGAATTTAGGATGAGAGGCGGTCTTATTGAAACATATATTATTAAGGGATTAGACACATTAGAGGCAGAAAACATGTTCCCAATGTTGGGGGAGTCCAGAACCAGGGGCCACAGTTTAAGAATAAGGGGTAAGCCATTTAGAACGGATATGAGGAAATACTTTTTCATTCAGAGAGTTGTAAATCTGTGGAATTCTCTGCCTCGGAAGGCAGTGGAGGACAATTCTCTGGCTGCTTTCAAGATAGCGGAGTCAGGGGGTATGAGGAGAAGGCAGGAACGGGGTACTGATTGTGAATGATCAGCCATGATCACATTGAATGGCAGTGCTGGCTCAAAGGGCCGAATGGCCTACTCCTGCACCTATTGTCTATTGTCTAAATCTGTTGTAATTTTAAGGGGTTGCAGCTCAGGGTGAACTTGTTGTGGTACATTTGGACCAGAGTGATTTTGTCCTGAGGAGAGATTAAGCAGAATGGGCCTGTCCTCTCGAGTGGAAAATAATGAGTAATAACCTCGTGATAATTTGCATATCCATTATAGGCATTGGGAGGGGATTTATTGCAATGTTGGTTCCTCTAGTTGAGAAGTGTAGAAGTAGGGGGTTGTTGGGATTGCAAGTTGGGACAGGCTGTTGAGCACTGAGATAAGAAAAAAATCCCCATCCTCATAGGTGGCGATTCTGTAGATTTCATCACACAGGGGTGTGGGAGCTCAGCCACTGAGGGCATTCACAACAGAGATTACTAGATTTCTGGATATCAAGGGGAACATGGATTATGGGCTGGTTGTGAGCTTTTTCCATCAGGACCTGATACTTACACATCTCTTCACAGATGGTAGATTTGTGAAGCATGCTTTGGCTTTCTGTGAACAAAGGAAAGTGGAGGTTACCAGGAGTGGACTGACCAGCTATGATCCTTCAGACAGAAAAGACGATGACAAACTAATGAAACGTGGAGAGGGAAGTGCTCCGAGCACATTACATCAGCATGTATTACTGGATGACGGATTGGCTGGAAATCTAAATAAAATAGAAAACAATAAATAACCTCAGCAAGTCAGGTAACGTTTATAGGGAAAGAAACAGATTTAACATTTCAGGTTCAACATCCCACTACAGTATCGGCAAAGGAAAGCACAAAAGGTAATTGAAGTTGCAGAAACGTCCTGAAAAGGTCAGGAAAAAGGAGGCATGGATCAGGTCCAGGTGGCTGGGACAAAGCGTATCCCTGGAGAATGTAGTGGACTGCAGGGCACATTTATAGTAATGGAATCACACAGCACAGAAACAGGCCCATAGGCACAACCTGCCCATGCTGACCAATATGCCCCATCTATATTAGACAGTAGACAATACGTGCAGGAGTAGGCCATTCGGCCCTTTGAGCCAGCACCACCATTCAATGTGATCATGGCTGATCATTCTCAATCAGTACCCCGTTCCTGCCTTCTCCCCATACCCCCTGACTCTGCTATCCTTAAGAGCTCTATCTAGCTGTCTCTTGAATGCATTCAGAGAATTGGCCTCCACTGCCTTCTGAGGCAGAGAATTCCACAGATTCACAACTCTCTGACTGAAAAAGTTTTTCCTCATTTTTTTTCTTCTTTTTTTTTCTTTCATATTTCAGATACAGCACGGAAACAGGCCTTTTTGGCCCACCAAGTCCGCGCCGCCCAGCGATCCCCGCACACTAACACTATCCTACACACACTAGGGACAATTTTTACATTTACCCAGTCATTTAAACTACATACCTATCCATATCATCTCCGATCTAAATGGCCTACCCCTTATTCTTAAACTGTGGCCCCTGGTTCTGGACTGCACCAACATTGGGAACATGTTTCCTGCCTCTAACGTGTCCAACCCCTTAATAACCTTATACATTTCGATAAGATCTCCTCTCCTCCTTCTAAATTCCAGTGTATACAAGCCTAGTCAATCCAGTCTTTCAACATATGACAGTCCCGCAATTCCAGGAATTAACCTAGTAAACCTACGCTGCACGCCCACAATAGCAAGAATATCCTACCTCAAATTTGGAGACCAAATCTGCGAATTTGCTAATGGTACTTTTAATCTCTTCATCCAAGTCATTGATGTATACTGTAATTAGCTGCGGTCCCAGCTCCGAGCCTTGCGGTACCCCACTAGTCACTGCCTGCCATTCTGAAAGGGACCCATTTATCCCCACTCTTTGCTTTCTGTCTGTCAACCAATTTTCTATCCATGTCAGTACCCTACCTCCAATACCATGTGCTCTAATTTTGTCCACCAATCTCCTATGTGGGACCTTGTCGAAGGCTTTCTGAAAGTCGAGGTACACCACATCCACTGGCTCTCGCCTGTCAATTTTCCTAGTTACATCCTCAGAAAATTCCAGTAGATTAGTCAAGCATGATTTCCCCTTTCGATAAGATCCCCTCTCATCCTTCTGAATTCCAGTGTATACAAGCCTAGCCACTCTAGTCTTCCAACATATGACAGTCCCGCCATTCCATGAACTAACCTAGTATACCTACGCTGCACGCCCTCAATAGCAAAAATATCCTTCCTCAAATTTGGAGACCAAAACTGCACACAGTACTCCCGGTGCGGTCTCACTAGGCCCCTGTACAACTGCAGAAGGACCTCTTTGCTCCTATACTCAACTCCTCTTGTTATGAAGGCCAATATTCCATTGGCTTTCACTGCCTGCTGCACCTGGAGCTTCCTTTCAGTGAATGATGCACTAGGACACCCAGATCTCGTTGTACGTC
The DNA here is from genome assembly GCF_053455715.1 of Rhinoraja longicauda. Lineage (NCBI taxonomy): Eukaryota > Metazoa > Chordata > Chondrichthyes > Rajiformes > Arhynchobatidae > Rhinoraja > Rhinoraja longicauda. Next base: position 4,346 of record NW_027604152.1, read on the forward strand.
CCCTTTTCCTAACTTGACACCATTCAGATAATAATCTGCATTCCTATTCTTACCACCAAAGTGGATAACCTCACACTTATCCACATTAAACTGCATCTGCCATGCATCCGCCCACTCACACAACCTGTCCAAGTCACCCTGCAACCTTATACCATCTTCCTCACAGTTCACACTACTACCCAGATTTGTATGATCTGCAAATTTGCTAATGGTACTTTTAATCCCTTCATCCAAGTCTTTAATGTATATATTAAATAGCTGCGGTCCCAGCACCGAGCCTTGCGGTACCCCACTAGTCACTGCCTGCCTTTCTGAAAGGGACCCATTTATCCCCACTCTTTGCTTTCTGTCTGCCAACCAATTTTCTATCCATGTCAGTACCCTACCCCCAAACCCATGTGCTCTAATTTTGCCCACTAATCTCCTTTGTGGGACCTTGTTGAATGCTTTCTGAAATTCGAGGTACACCACATCCACCGGCTCTCCCCTGTCAATTTTCCTAGTCACATCCTCAAAAAATTCCAGAAGATTAGTCATGCATGATTTCCCCTTCGTAAATCCATGCTGACTCGGAACGATCCTGTTACTGCTATCCAAATGCTCCGCAATTTCATCTTTTATAATTGACTCCAGCACCTTCCCCACCACTGATGTCAGACTAACTGGTCTATAATTTCCCGTTTTCTCTCTCCCTCCTTTCTTAAAAGTGGGATAACATTAGCTACCCTCCAATCCACAAGAACTGATCCTGAATCTATAGAACATTGGAAAAGGATCACCAATGCGTCCACAATTTCTAGAGCCACCTCTTTAAGTACCCTGGGATGCAGACCATCAGGCTCAGGGGATTTATCAGCTTTCAGTCCCATCAGTCTACCCAACACCATTTCCTGCCTAATGTTCCTTCAGTTCCTCCGTTACCCTAGGATCTCTGGCCACTAGAACATCTAGGAGATTGTTTGATTGTTATACTAGTCCCACCTACTTGCACTTGGCCCATATCCCTCCTTCATTATCCATGTACCCATCCATATACCCAACATTCCATTTACCCACCACCCTCTGTGTGAAAAAGTTGCCCCTTAGGTTCCTATTAAATCTTTCCCCTATCACCCTAATCCTATGGCTTCTGATTCTTGATTCCCCTACTCTGGGTAAAAGACTGTGCATTCACCTTATCTATTCCACTCATGATCTTATACTCACTCCTCTGTAAGTTCATTCCTCATCCTCCTGCATTCCAGGGAATAAAGTCCTAGACTGCCCAATCACTCCCTGTAGCTCAGGCCCTCAAGTCCTGGCAACATCCTTGTAAAGGATGTTCGTAAAGGAAAACTAAAGGGCAAAAAAATAAGGCCTGGCAGACCTCTGGCAGATAAGATGCAAGAGACTCCAATGAGTTTTTGTAACATTTTATGCGTGGGTTGGGGGTGGGAGACACGACATGGGGGGGGGGAGATATGACACGGGGGGGGGGGATATGACACGGGGTGGGGGGGGGAGATATGACACGGGGGGGGGGGGGGGGGATACGGAAGAGACGGCGCCGAGGACTCCTGTACATTGGTAACATTAGGTCCCTGTCTCATAACATAAACACCTTGTAACAAAGAACCATTAATTGAGCATGACTTACCTCTGGGTCTTGGTCTACA
>NW_027604153.1:0-6000 GCF_053455715.1 Rhinoraja longicauda
ACGTGAAGGGGGATGAGAGGGGGTTGGGGATGGGGGAGTTTGAGAGGGGGAGGGGATGAGAGGGGGTGGGGGGGGGATGGAAGAGGGGCAGAGGGTGGGGGTCCGGGATCTCAGTCCTTCATCCGCCTCTGTTTCTGAATCTCCGACAGTCCGTGAGTCGGGCAGCCCCGCGATGATCATCGCGCTCGTTGTTGTGGCGGCGGTGCTGGCGGTGGGGCGCGGCCGTGGGGGGAGTCCTGTACTGGAAGAAGAGACAAGGTAGGAGTGGGGAGAGACAGGGCTGCTCCCCCCCCCCCCCCAGCCCAGCACCTCCTCCCCCAGAGACAGTGGAGGGAACGTCTTATCCCCACACTCACCCCCCGACCCCCGCCGCTCCCTCCCCCAGATCCCCGCCTCTCCCCCCCGACCCCCGTATCCACGTACCCCGCCTCTCCCGACCCCCGCCTCTCCTGATGCAAGACGTCGAGTTGTTCCCCCCGTCTCCCCTCTCCTTCCCGCTCCATCTCCGCCTCTGCCATGTTGTTCCGTTCTCTATCCACGGATTCAAGTCAGTTTGGGTGGGGGGAGGGGGGTGGGGGGGTGGTTGGGTTCGGGGGTGGGGTGGGGGTGGTGGGGATAGGGTGGGGTGGCTGTCTGGGTGGGGATGGCTGTGGGGGGAGGGGCAGAGAATGCAGTATCAGGCCCTTCGGCCCACCGTGCCCGTGTCTGCCCGTCACGGACAATGCTCCCATGTGCCGGCTCTGGGCCGCTGGTCCTCTGCCTGGCAGCTCCGGCCGGACATCCATCGGGCTGAGAGTCTCTGCTCCCCCACCCCTCGGGCAGAGCGGACACATCGCAGCCCCCGGGGGAGGGGGGATTATTCGTCAGATCCTCCTCCCGCAAAGCGCAGCTCTGCCCGGGGCAACGTGACCTCCCGCCCGCCCCATGACTGCATCACCCTCCGGGCACCTCCACCCCCGTGGCCCGACCCGGCAACAACACCGAGTAAATCTCACTCTGCCCCCCACTCCTCCCCCTCTATCTCCCTGTCCTCCCCCTCCCCCCTCACCTCCACCTTCCCCTCCTCTCCCTACCCTCCATCTCCCCGTCCACTTAATCTCCCCTCCCTCACCTCAAACTTCCCCTCCACCCGCTCGTCCTTCAACTCACCCTCCCACACCTCCAACTTTCCCTCCCCCTCCTCCTCCATCTCCCCCTCCCCTCCCCCCCCCGGTCCTCGACGAACCTATCCGGCCCCTCCCGTTCCGTCCGCACCTCCCTCCCCTCGTTCTCCCTCACCCCTCCCTGTCCCTCCCACCCCTCCCGTCCGCACCTCCCCGTTCCTCCGCCCACCTCGCCCTCCCTGCCGTCCATTTCCCTCTCCCTTCACCTCGACCGCCTTCTAAGGCCTCCATCCCCCCCCCCCCCCCCGTGCGGGCTGTGGTCAGGTGTTGGCGAGGAGCCGGTGTCCCGGTGTCGGGGCCGGGCCCAGCCCTGACCTGCGGCCTGTCGTACTCTTGCTTGCCGGTCACAGCGCTGCCCGTGTCCGCTGTGTGAGTGTGTCCGGAGCTGACGGGGCAGCTGCTGAATCTGTGTGTTTAGACCAGGCTGATGCGGGGCCGCGTCACTAACTGTGTGTGTGTTTTACAGCGGGGAAGAGCGGCTACGGTCCCACCCAGAGTAAGTTCCCTCAGACCCCAGCTCCGCCCCTGTCCACAGTGTTACACATCCTTACTGTGTCTGTCTGTCTGCGCGCGCCCGTGTGTCCCTGCGCGCGTCCGTGTGTCCCTGCGCGCGTCCGCGTGTCCCGTAAACTAGGCAATAATATAAAGGAGGATAGTAAAAGCTTTTTTAGGTATGTAAAGAGGAAAATAATAGTCAAGGCAAATGTGGTCCCTTGAAGTCGGAAAGCATGGGAATTTATTATGGGGAACAAGGAAATGGCAGACGAGTTGAACCGGTACTTTGGATCTATCTTCACTAAGGAGGATACAAAGAATCTCCCAGATGTTCTAGTGGCCAGAGATCCTAGGGTGACGGAAGAACTGAAGGAAATCCACATTAGGCAGGAAATGGTGTTGGGTAGACTGATGGGACTGAAGGCTGATAAATCCCCAGGGCCTGATGGTCTGCATCCCAGGGTACTTAAGGAGGTGGCACTAGAAATTGTGGACGCATTGGTGATCATTTTCCAATGTTCTATAGATTCAGGATCAATTCCTGTGGATTGGAGGGTAGCTAATGTTGTCCCACTTTTTAAGAAAGGAGGGAGAGAGAAAACGGGAAATTATCGACTGATGATACAAAGCTGGGTGGTAGTGTGAACTGTGAGGAAGATGCTACGAGGTTGCAGGGTGACTTGGACAGGTTGTGTGAGTGGGCGGATACATGGCAGATGCAGTTTAATGTAGATAAGTGTGAGGTTATTCACTTTGGAAGTAAGAATAGAAAGGCAGATTATTATCTGAATGGTGTCAAGTTACGAACAGGGGACGTACAACGAGATGTGGGTGTCCTAGTGCATCAGTCACTGAAAGGAAGCATGCAGGTACAGCAGGCAGTGAAGAAAGCCAATGGAATGTTGGCCTTCATAACAAGAGGAGTTGAGTATAGGAGCAAAGAGGTCCTTCTACAGTTGTACAGGGCCCTAGTGAGACCGCACCTGGAGTACTGTGTGCAGTTTTGGTCTCAAAATTTGAGGAAGGATATTCTTCCTATTGAGGGCGTGCAACGTAGGTTTACTAGGTTAATTCCCGGAATGGCGGGACTGTCATATGTTGAAAGTCTGGAGCGACTAGGCTTGTATACACTGGAATTTAGAAGGATGAGAGGGGATCTTATCGAAACGTATAAGATTATTCAGGGGTCAGACACGTTAGAGGCAGGAAACATGTTCCCAATGTTGGGGAGTCCAGAACCAGGGGCCACAGTTTAAGAATAAGGGGTGGGCCATTTAGAACAGAGATGAGGAAAAACGTTTTCAGTCAGAGAGTTGTGAATCTCTGGAATTCTCTGCCTCAGAGGGCAGTGGAGGCCAATTCTCTGAATGCATTCAAGAGAGAGCTGGATATAGCTCTTAAGGATAGCGGAGTCAGGGGGTATGGGGAGAAGGCAGGATCGGGGTACTGATTGAGAATGATCAGCCATGATCACATTGAATGGCGGTGCGTACAGGCTCGAAGGGCCGAATGTCCTCCTCCTGCACCTATTGTCTATTGTGTCCCTGCGTATCTGTGCACGTTTCTGCGCTGTGACCGTCTGTGCGCGTCCCCATTACCGCCCCCGGGGCCCGTGCCCGCGCGTGTCCCCGTACCCCTGTGCGCGTGCCCGCGCTCGCGTGTGCGCGCATGTGGCCGTGTGCGCGCGTCCCGCCGTCCGCGCCTCGCTGCAGCCACGCCGTTGCCGGTAGACTTGTAACGGCGCTCCTTCCCTCCGCAGCCTCGGAGCGCGGGGAAAACTCATCAACATCCTCTGCTCCAGCCTGAGGTAGGAACCGGGCCGGCGCCCCACACAACCCGCACCACACACACCCCACACAACCCGCACCCCACACAACCCGCACCCCACACACCACACCCCACACCCCACACCACACACCACACACCACACACCCGGGACGGGGGGGCAAGGGGGGTTAATTCCACTGTGCGGGGGATTATTCTGATGGACGGGGGGGCAGTGAGTTTAATTCCCGTTGGGGGGATTATCACCGGTGGGGGGAGGGGGGGTTATTTTCGGGGGGAGGATGGTGAATGTAATTCCCCGTTGCGAGGGTGGAGATACATCCCGTGGGGGGAGGGGCTGCGGTTTGTGTGTTGGGGGGGTTGTTTCGGTGTGTGTGTGCGGGGGTGGGTTTATTGCTGATAATTGAGGGGGTGGGTGTTTCCGGGGGGGGCTGTTATTCCCGGGGTGGGGGTGGGTTTATTGCTGATAATTGAGGGGGTGGGTGTTTCCGGGGGGGGCAGTTATTCCCGGGGTGGGGGTGGGTTTATTGCTGATAATTGAGGGGGTGGGGCGACACAGACATGATAGGGGCATTAAAGAGGCTTTTGCATGGACGCGTGGAGATGCGGGGAGCGGAGGGGGGGGGAGACGCGCGGGCAGATAGTTGGTCTTGGCGGCACGGTCGGCACAGACAGTGTGGGCCGAAGGGCCTGTTGTTGTGCTGGGCTGTCCTGTGGTGCTGGGGGAGTGGGTGTTTATTCCCGGCGGGGGTCGGTACTACTGCTACACGGGTGGGCTGGCGTCGCTCTGTGACCAACTCTCTCTCTCCCCCAGGGCCGCCGTGTCCCGCCGCCGGTCCAGGAGCGTCGGTGGAGAGCGGGACAAGTTTGCGGGGTTTCTGCTTTGGGGGGGTGGGGCGGGGACTGTAATCGTGGGGTGATGGGTGAGCAATGAGCGCATCCACAGCTGGTTTAGTGATTTGGACTTTGCGCTTGTCTCTCTGGGTCGCTGCTCATTTACTGACTGCACTGGGGGGGGGGGGGGGGGGGGGGCTGCTGCTTCCCATAATGTTCCTGCAATGACGGGGTTCAGTGGGGAACAGTCCCGATCAACATCTGGTGGCAATCACAGCTGGAGCGTTGCAGCGCTGGTTGACCCGAGGTCCGGAGCCGGTCGGGGGGCGGAGTGGGAGGGAGGGGTTCCTGGCGTTGGGGCGGCACATCCACCCGTGGACTGTGGGGGGGGGGGGGTGATCAGGGAATGTGATTCATTGCTGGGGGGGGGTGATCAGGGAATGTGATTCTTTGCTGGGGGGCGAGTTCTGCTTCACTGTCGCGACATAAATGTTCAATAAATTCCAGTGTGTTCTCCATCTGCTTGTCCGCGGCTGCTTGTGGTGGTGATGGGGGGGGCACGGGCATTTGGTGGGTGGGGGGTCACGGGCATTGGGGGGTCACGGGCATTGGGGGGATCACGGGCATTGGGGGGGGGGGTCACGGGTATTGTGGGGGTCACGGGTATTGGGGGGGGGGTCACGGGCATTGGGAGGGTGGGGGGGTCACGGATATTGGGAGGGTGGGGGGGTCACGGATATTGGGAGGGTGGGGGTCACGGGTATTGGGAGGGCGGGCCCAGTGGGACACGCTGTGTGGGGGGAGGGGGTGCGGAAGGTGCCGGGACATCCGTGACCGTGGAGAGCGCGGACGGTGGAGCAGCGGTAGAGTTGCTGCCTCGCAGCGCCGGTGACCCGGGCTCGATCCTGACTACGGCTGCTGTCTGTACGGAGCTTGTACGTTCTCCCAGAGACCTGCGTGGGTTTCTCCGGGATCGCCGGTCTCCTCCCACACTCCAAAGGCGTAGAGGTTTGCAGGTTATTTGGCTTGGTAAAATTGTAAGTTGTCGCTAGTGTGTGTAGGATAGTGTTAGTGTGCGGGGATCGTTGGTCGGCACGGACTCGGTGGGCCGAAGGGCCTGTTTCCGCGCTGTATCTCTAAACTAATGTAAACTGAACCCGGAGCGCTGGAGAACGGAGCGGGAGATTGTAACGTGTCTGGGAGACAGTGATCGACTTCAGGAAGCGATGCGGTCCACACACCCCGGTGTACATTGACGGCGCCGGAGTTTGTAAACTTCAAGTACTGAGCAGTAAACATCACCAGCAACTTGTCCTGGACCAGCCCGGCCAATCCCACTTCTCCCCTCTCCCATCGGACAAGAGGTACAGAAGTGTGAAAACGCGCCCCTCCACATTCAGGCACAGTTTCATCCCAGCTGTTATCAGGCAACTGAACCATCCTATCACCAATTAGCCGTCATAACCTCACATCTTCCTCATCGGAGACCCTCGGACCATCTTTAATCGCACTTTATCCTGCATTTAACATGATACATGTCTCCTGTATCTGTACACTGTGGACGGCTTGATTGTAATCATGGACAGTGTTTCCGCTCACTGGATAGCGCGGCACAACAGATCTTTTCACTGTACCTCGGTACAGGTGATAACAATAAACTACATTAATCTACACTAAGTGCCGGTGACGTCTTCTGCGACCTCGGCAACGGCGGACTGGTTTA
>NW_027604154.1:0-6000 GCF_053455715.1 Rhinoraja longicauda
ATGGACATCAGTTCGTCCCAGGTATATATATATTTGGGCCCAAAAACTGGTTGAGTTGATCTGCCAACCCCAAGGGATCTTCCAGCAAACTCTTCATCTCCTTTTTAAAATTCCTAACCTCCGTACTGGTCAGGGGAACATTTACAAATCCGAATCCCCCGTCAGGTCCGCCCATGGGGACCTCCCTCAAGGGATATGCAGTTGAAGTTTCACCCCTCCTTTCCTCTATTCGACGGGATCTACGGAGTTCTAGGGAAGTCAGATTCTCTGCCGCTCCCTGTCCTCCTCCACCTGACGTCTCCCCCCCGTCTTCCCTTGGTTGTTCGGGTATAGACCCGGAAAGGGGAGGCGGTGGGACCACGTATGTTGGTGGCAAATGTTCCAAGGGATCCCATTTGGGAACATTTGGTTCTTGTTTACCTGCCAATTCTAGTAAACGTACCTGAGGAACCCAACAGCCTGCATAACAACTTTCCTCCAGATTAGGGGAAGCTTTTGAATTAACAAACACATTTAATGCCTGCCGTACCCAATCCTCATCGGAGCCCAGTCGTGGCCACCAGACTGAACTCCCTTTTATTGGTTCCTTTGGTCAATCAAATTAAACAGAATTTAATCATGATCTCCTTATTTTTATCCCCAGTGCCTCCGTCTCCCCAGAGTTGTAACATTCGCCCCAACGGACTATCGGGTGGAATGTTGGGACCTTCTTCCTTTGGTCCCTTTCCCTTGGTACATTTTTATCCCCTGGGTCATTATGTTTAACACAAGAATTACCCATCCTCCCTGTCCGACTTATCCCGTCCGACAGTATCCTCCCTGTCCGACTTATCCCGTCCGACAGTATCCTCCCTGTCCGACTTATCCCGTCCGACAGAATCCTCCCTGTCCGACTTATCCCGTCCGACAGAATCCCCCCTGTCCGACTTATCCCGTCCGACAGAATCCCTGTCCGACTGTTCCTGTCTGACAGAACCCGCATTCGCCCCAACGGACTATCAGGCGGAATGCTGGGGTTGGGCTTACCGCCCTACCCCTCCCGATCGGAACTCCCCTCCGGATCTGTTATCCTCCCGATCGGAACTCCCCTCCCGATCTGTTATCCTCCCTGTCTGACTTTTCCCGTCCGACAGAACCCAATCGCCCGAATAATACTTAATAGTCAATTTTCTTACCCGGGACCCGTGCACAGAAATTGCTCGATTGATCCCGATCAGAGTTTCCCTCCGATCCCCTGTCCGACTGTTCCTGTCGACAGAACTCCGGATACCGGATTCCCTCTTGTTTCCACGAGTCTCCTGTCCAGATATCACTCGCTCAAACCGCTGATGGCAAGCAAGGAGATCAGGGACTGCTGAAATAAGCAGGGTGCACCTTCCCTTCCTTTCGTGCCTCCGCCAAGCGGCCGGAGTGGCGATCCCGGACGAGCCCCCAAGCTTGTGAGATGTAAAATGTGGGTGCTCACAATCACGATGCCAGAGACAAAGTCGTGGAAACAAGAAATTTATTCACGAGTCTGCAGAACCGGGTGCCTCCCTAAACTGAGACACACCGAGGCAAAGACAGTGCCTTCTCTTTATACAGTACAACTTCGTTGAATCTCCCTCCCTTCTGCTGAATCCTCCTCCCCTTCGGGCTCCTTCCAATCAGAGCGCTGAGGTGCACAATCTTCTGTACCGCCCCCAGGTACCCCCCCCCCCCAGATCATACATTGTATGTGCATGGCAATTGGCAGTTCCCCACTCAGGGTCGTATTTGCAATATTCATTTATCTAGTTGAGCAAGCGCAGTAGTTATCCACATAACCCTTAGTTACCTTCACAACCCATTTCAACCCACCCCTGCTACTTTGACACTCTCCTAAATTTATAGCCCTTTGTCCAGTCTGCCTCTCTCCCCGTACCACACTCTCAGTGCTCCAACGAACATGTGGTAGTTCAATCATCCAACCTGCCTCTACCCCCTGTCGGTTTAATAGCCCTGTCCCCGGCATCGTGGTAGTTCATCATCCAGCCTGTCTCTGTCTCTGACGGTTTAATAGTCCCCTAACACAAGGTATACAACAGGGGATAACGATCAGCCCAGCCAGTGCACATAAGATCACCAGTGCCACCGTTCTCCACCATGATCCTCCCAGGAGGGAATCCCACCATCCAATGCCCATAATTGAGTTCCATTTTTGTATCGGAACATGCGCCAATTTCCGGATTCCTTCGGATATGTCCATTACTGCCTGTCCGTTATCGTCAATATTCAGGCAACAATTAGAGATGTTGAATTTCCCACATACCTCCTTCTTCGGCTAGGAGGTAGTCCAAGGCTAATCGATTTTGGTATATTGCTGTTCTCATCTGCGTTTGCTGCTTTGCCAACATTTCTAGAGCGGCAGCCGTTCGATTAGTGATCACCTCTAATACAGCCTGTAAGCGTATTAGCCGGTTTAGCATGTACACTGGGGTACGATATCCCCAGGAACCATCCTGAGCCCAGGTGGCTGACCCATAATATGAAATGAGCAGTCTTTGACATCCAGCGTCTGAGCAATCCTGGTAGCTACGTCCACAAAGAGATCCCCTCCCAATTCAGGAAATTACTTGAGGTCTCTTAGTTGGGGCTGGTGGGGCTGGTGGGACTAGTCGGGTTATCCCTTTTGCTCGTAGCCAGTTTATTAGGATTTCTTTTTGCCCGTCTAGATGTTTCTTCCCCAACTGGGTCCCCATCCCCCACTGCCCGGCTTTCCATAAGCAAAACCATCTCTCCCCTCTGGGGCAGGTGCCATACATCCTCATTCCTGTGTATCACAAATTCTGCACTAAGTAGTATTCTACCCCCACCTCCTTACAGCTGGTTCTGGTCCTATGGGTATAACATGAGTCATGCGCATAAGAATGATAGGTAAAAGAACTTCTGGTTTGTCCACCATACCTGATGGGGTGGTAACATTTATCACAGCCGTCCATGCATTTACTTACAGTGGCAACCATCGTGAACACCAGTGCCACGCACTGCATTGTAATCTTTTAGTTCAATTGTCCTTTCTCAAAGATCAGTCAGTGGTTTCCTCCCTTGCCTTTCTGTCCAGTCCTCCTCAGCCGGAGGTTCCACTGATCCCTTTATTCGCACTGCGTGTGTCCACCCTTTCTCTTTCGTCCGCACTGCCGTCTCCGTGGTCAACAATACCAAATACGGACCAGTCCAACGGGGTTGCGATTTTTCCTCCTTCCACGATTTCACAAGAACCCAGTCTCCCGCCTTCACAGAATGGATTGCAAAGTCGAGAGGGGGACTCTGTGCCAGCAGCCGCTTGGTTTTTAATTCTGTAATAGAACGAGATACTGCCAGTGCATAGTTCCTTAAGAAAACAGGGTGGGTTTCCCAAATAAGGTAACCCAAACAAAACATTTCGTAGGGGGATACTGCTATATCCTTTCGTGGGGCGGTTCGAATTCTAAGTGAGCCACCACCACTAGGAGGTATTTCCATTTAGCAGTGGCTTCCCATCCGGCGTCCACCATCATCCATCTTTTGCTATTCTCGCTCACAACTCATTCATCCTATCTATTTCGAACTCGGAAAACACGGGTATCTTCTCTATCCCCTCCCTGAGAGGTATCAGAGACATCATCTTTACTGTCCCCTGTAGAGCCGCCCGCTTTGCCATCTCGTCCGCGGCTCTGTTTCCCCGGGCCTCTGGAGAATTTCCCTTCTGATGTCCCGCCACATGTACTACTGCTATTTGCTCTGACTTTGCCAATGATTCCAAGGTTTTTCCAATCAACTGTTCATGTGCTAACTCCTTTCCTCTCGCTGTTATCATTCCCCTTTCCTTCCAAATCTTTCCAAAGGTATGCACCACCCCAAAGGAATATTTCGAATCAGTATATATGGTGCCTTCTTTGCCTTCAAGTAACTCCAATGCCCGCATCAGGGCATAGAGCTCACAGGACTGGGCTGACCAGCTCCCAGGTAATCGCCCAGCCTCTATATCACTTAATGGCGTATCTTAATGGTGTGTCTTTTCCCATCTATGCACCGAGATGACCCATCTATAATCCATCGACCTCCTTCGGCCAGGGGCTGTTCCTCCAGGTCTTCCCTACTCTTGGTCTCCAATTCTATTATCTCACTACAATCATGTTCTGGCTTCTCTGTCCCTTTTTCCTTTTCTTCGGGCGGGTACAAAAACTGAGATGGATTTAAGTTTTTGTCCGTAATCAGGGTCAAATCATCCTTTTCCATTAGGATAGCCTCATATTTTAATATCCTTGAGTCTGTTAACCACCTCTGGGACCTCTGTGCCAGTATTGTTCTCACCGTATGTGGGGTGGAGACCACCAAACCCCCCCCAAGGTTAATTTCCTGCTCTCCTCTACTAGGACCGCTGTGGCTGCCACTGCCTGTATACAGACAGGCCATCCTCGTGACACTGGGTCCAATACTTTTGATAAGAATGCCACAGGCTGCCGGCTTCCCCCCCTCCTTTGGGTCAATACCCCAAGGGCTATCCCATCCTCCACATTTAAAAACAAATGGTAGGGCTGGCCTATTGATGGCAGGGCAGGGGCAGTTATCAAGCTATTCTTTAGCTGATGGAAATCCTGTTGTTCTTTCGGGTCCCATTCCACCTTATCTTTCTCCTCTCCTAGCCTGTTATACAAGAACCGGACTTGTCTGGCATAGTCATCGATCCAGAGTCTACAGTACCCAATTAGCCCCAGAAATTTTCTGATTTCCTTTTTATTCTGAGGCATCGGCAAGCCTGTGATTCCTGCGATTCTTTCAGGATTTATTCTTCGCTTTCCCCCACTAATTAGGTGGCCCAGGTACTTCACCTCTTGTTCCACAAACTGGAGTTTATTCCTCGATACCCTTAGTCCCTTCTCTCCCAGGAAATTTAGTAATATTATAGTGGCATCCCGCACCTCCCCTTCCCCCTCTCCAGAGATCAGGAGGTCATCCACATACTGCAGGAGCTGGATCTGGGGAGAACACGGGTATTCCTCTAACACCTGTTCCAAGATTTGACCAAACAGGTTTGGAGACTCAGTAAATCCCTGAGGAAGTACTTTTGATTTTAGCTCTGGTAGGAAGTTGGAAGAAGCTGGCTTTTACCACAGCGTTGACTTGCGTGTCAAACTTTAATGCAGAGTCAAATATCACGCCAAGGTTTTTGACATGCGGTTTGACTAGGCAGGATAGGCTTCCAAGACTGCCTGTTATCGATTTGATGGTCGGGGGGCCGAATAGGATAACCTCAGACTTGTATAGTCCACTAAAGTAAACTATATTACACTTGAATGCGATAAGACGAACTGTAATACACTATTACACTAAAATACACTATAACGCACCACAAAACATTTTAGCGCATACTGATACAGTGTTAAATACTAAATTACGCAAATGCACACTATAGCATACGATAGCATAATACACACACTATGGCAACGTGAAACACAACGTAATACAGTTTAACACGGATAGTATACACTATTACACACTATAACATACTTTAATCTACTGTAACACACAAAATAACATTGGAACACATAATAAAATATAATACACGCTACAATACACTGGAAGACAGTATAGTCCACTAAAGTACTATAATACTCTAGAATAGACTATAAATGCGACAAGACGAACTGTAATACCCCAGAATACGATAATACAAAACTGTAATACACTATTACACTAAAATACACTATAACGCACCACAAAACATTTTAGCGCATACTGATACAGTGTTAAATACTAAATTACGCAATGACACACTATAACATACGATAGCATAATACACACAATATGGCAACGTGAAACACAACGTAATACATTTAACACGGATACTATACACTATTACACACTATAACATACTTTAACCTACAGAAACTCACAAACTAACACTAGAACACATAATAAAATATAATACACGCTATAATACACTGGAAGAAAGTATAGTCCACTAGAATAGACTATAAATGCGACAAGGCGAACTGT
>NW_027604155.1:0-6000 GCF_053455715.1 Rhinoraja longicauda
CGTTGCAATGACAATAAATGAATATTATTATTATTATTATTATTATTATGAGGCAGGAGCTGGCCAAAATTGACTGGAAGGAGGCCCTAGCAGGGAAGACGGTAGAACAGCAATGGCAGGTATTCCTGGGAATAATGCAGAGATTGCAGGATCAAATTATTCCAAAGAGGTGGAAAGACTCTAAGGGGCGTAAGAGACACCTGTGGCTGACAAGGGAAGTCAGGGACAGCATAAAAATTAAGGAGAGGAAGTATAGCATAGCAAAGAAGAGTGGGAAGACAGAGGATTGGGACTCTTTTAAAGAGCAACAAAAGTTAACTAAAAAGGCAATACGGGGAGAAAAGATGAGGTACGAGGGTAAACTAGCCAATAATATAAAGGAGGATAGCAAAAGTTTTTTTAGGTACGTGAAAAGGAAAAAAATAGTCAAGGCAAATGTGGGTCCCTTGAAGACAGAAACAGGGGAATTTATTATGGGGAACAAAGAAATGGCAGACGAGTTAAACCGTTACTTTGGATCTGTCTTCACTGAGGAAGATACACACAATCTCCCAAATGTTCTAGGGGCCGGAGAACCTAGGGTGATGGAGGAACTGAAGGAAATCCACATTAGGCAGGAAATGGTTTTGGGTAGACTGATGGGACTGAAGGCTGATAAATCCCCAGGGCCTGATGGTCTGCATCCCAGGGTATTTAAGGAGGTGGCTCTAGAAATAGTGGAAGCATTGGAGATCATTTTTCAATGTTCTATAGATTCAGGATCAGTTCCTGTGGATTGGAGGTTAGCAAATGTTATCCCACTTTTTAAGAAAGGAGGGAGAGAGAAAACGGGTAATCATAGACCAGTTAGTCTGACATCAGTGGTGGGGAAGTTGCTGGAGTCAATTATAAAAGACGAAATTGCTGAGCATTTGGATAGCAGTAACGGGATCATTCCGAGTCAGCATGGATTTACGAAGGGGAAATCATGCTTGACAAATCTACTGGAATTTTTTGAGGATGTAACTAGGAAAATTGACAGGGGAGAGTCAGTGGATGTGGTGTACCTCGACTTTCAGAAAGCCTTCGACAAGGTCCTACATAGGAGATTAGTGGGCAAAATTAGGGCACATGGTATTGGGGGTAGGGTACTAACATGGATAGAAAATTGGTTGACAGACAGAAAGCAAAGAGTGGGGATAAATGGGGCCCTTTCGGAATGGCAGGCAGTGACCAGTGGGGTACCGCAAGGTTCGGTGCTGGGACCCCAGCTATTTACGATATACATTAATGACTTAGACGAAGGGATTAAAAGTACCATTAGCAAATTTGCAGATGATACTAAGCTGGGGGGTAGTGTGAATTGTGAGGAAGATGCAATAAGGCTGCAGGGTGACTTGGACAGGTTGTGTGAGTGGGCGGATACATGGCAGATGCAGTTTAATGTAGATAAGTGTGAGGTTATTCACTTTGGAAATAAGAATAGAAAGGCAGATTATTATCTGAATGGTGTCAAGTTAGGAGGAGGGGGAGTTCAACGAGATCTGGGTGTCCTACTGCATCAGTCAATGAAAGGAAGCATGCAGGTACAGCAGGCAGTGAAGAAAGCCAATGGAATGTTGGCCTTCATAACAAGAGGAGTTGAGTATAGGAGCAAAGAGGTCCTTCTACAGTTGTACCGGGCCCTGGTGAAACCGCACCTGGAGTACTGTGTGCAGTTTTGGTCTCCAAATTTGAGGAAGGATATTCTTGCTATGGAGGGCGTGCAGCGTAGGTTCACTAGGTTAATTCCCGGAATGGCGGGACTGTCATATGTTGAAAGGCTGGAGCGATTGGGCTTGTATACACTGGGATTTAGAAGGATGAGGGGGGATCTTATTGAAACATATAAGATAATTAGGGGATTGGACACATTAGAGGCAGGAAACATGTTCCCAATGTTGGGGGAGTCCAGAACAAGGGGCCACAGTTTAAGAATAAGGGGTAGGCCATTTATAACGGAGATGAGGAAGAACTTTTTCAGTCAGAGAGTGGTGAAGGTGTGGAATTCTGTGCCTCAGAAGGCAGTGGAGGCCAGTTCGTTGGATGCTTTCAAGAGAGAGCTGGATAGAGCTCTTAAGGATAGTGGAGTGAGGGGTATGGGGAGAAGGCAGGAACGGGGTACTGATTGAGAGTGATCAGCCATGATCGCATTGAATGGCGGTGCTGGCTCGAAGGGCTGAATGCCCTACTCCTGCACCTATTGTCTATTGTCTATTGTCATTGCGAACTGGGGAAATCGCGTTTTTTCTTTAAATTGTCTCTTAAAAAAAAAAAATCTCAATTGGGGGGGGGGGGAGGGGGGAGGAAGGGGGTGGAGGGGGGAGGGTGAGGAGGGGAAAGGGAACCTCTGACACCGTCCTGCCAGTGGCCATCTTCTTTCTCCTTCACTGTGGTGACGTGCTCTTCCAGGGGAGGGGGAGCGCAATTAAAGGATGGTACAGGGAAGGGGAGAGGGTGTGACCGAGGAGCCCTGAACCCAAAGCCTCTCCTGTATTGGTGTAGCACCCTCAACCCCCTACTCAATCCCCCATATCCCTCCCCTCCCTACCCCCCACTCTCTCATCTTCCCTGACCCCCACTGTCCCCCTTCTCCCCCACCCCCACTCTCTCATCCCCCCACCCCTCCTCCCTACCCCCACTCTCCCTCCTCCCCACCCCACCCTCCTCCACAGTAGCACTCTCCCTCCCACCCCCACTCGCATTCTTCTCCACCCACCCATTCCCCACCACCCCCCTTTCCACCACTCTCTCCTCCCCCCACCCCCCATTCTCTCCTCCCCAGCCCCTCTCTCCCCCACCCCGCTTTCCCCCACTCTCTCCTCCCCCCCACCCCCCAAATTCTCTCCTCCCCCAGCCCCTCTCTGCTCCACCCCTCCTCACCCACCCCCGCCTCCCTCACCCCCCTCCCACCCCTACCCTCCCCTCCACCCACTTGCCCCACCTGCATTCTCACCATCCCCCAACCCCCTCTCCCCCACCCCCACTGTCCCCTTTCCCCCCCCACTCTTCCCCCCACCACCACCCCCCTTCCCCCACACTTCCACATGCCGGATAGTCTCCTCCCTGCCCTAGAGGTTCCGCTACGTGCCGGGGGTAGTAAATACAATAATAATACTATAATAATAATAATTTATATTATTAATAATAATAAGAATTAATCAAAGATTGATTGATTGATTGGGTGGATGGATCTCAGGAAGAACCGTACACCAATAAAGATTTTAATGGTACGATGCATTAGTTGGATTGAACATTTGAGAGATTTTGCATGATTATTACAATGATTTTAATGCGTTTAATACCCCAGAACAGCTGCAATTTTGCTTTAATGCAAGGCCTGCGCTGCATTTAACATTGCAGGAGCCTGCAAAGTTGTTCTAATGCGTTGCATTAATTGCATTTAACATTTGAGAGGTTTTGCAAAATGATTGCAATTAATTTTATTGCATTTAACATCCCAGGGGGTTGCAATATTGCTTTAATGCAAGGCCAGCGCTGCATTTAACAATGCAGCAGCCTGCAAAGTTATCCTAATACGATGAATTAGTCGCATTTAACATTTGAGAGGTTTTGCAGGATTATTATTGCATTTCACATCGCAGGGTATTGCAATATTTCTTTAATGCAAGGCGATCACTGCATTTAACATTGCAGCAGCCTGAAAAGTCATCCTAATGCGATGCATTTGTTGCATTTAACATTTGAGAGGTTTTGCAAAATGATTGCAATTAATTTTATTGCATTTAACACCCACTGGGGGTAGCTAGATGACTTTAATGCAAGGCCATCACTGCATTTAACGTTGCAGCAGCCTGCAAAGTTATCCTAATACGATGCATTAGTCACGTTTAACATTTGAGAGGTTTTGCAGGATTATTATTGCATTTCACATCGCAGGGTGTTGCAATATTTCTTTAATGCAAGGCGATCACTGCATTTAACATTGCAGCAGCCTGAAAAGTCCTCCTAATGCGATGCCGGGGGTAGTAAATACAATAATAATACTATAGTAATAATAATTTATATTATTAATAATAAGAATAAATCAAAGATTGATTGATTGATTGATCGATCGGTGGGTGGGTGGGTGGGTGGGTGGGTGGATGTCAGGAGGAACCGTACACCAATAAAGATTTTTTCACAGACAGCACTTGTTTATAACGCGCGCGCACACACACGCACGACACCTGTTTATTCTTTATCCCTGTTCCGTATAAGTATGTATGTATGTACGGGGTTAATCAATATCTGTTATGGGCTGAGTGTAAGACAAGTGTTTGGGCCCTTCAGGTTGGCGCGGGTGGCAGGCAGGCAGGCAGGCAGATAAAAGATGGCCATCGCAAGCTTGGTCACAACTGCTGGAGTGTCGGAGTGTCTACTGGACTTGGGTAAGTCAGTCAGCTCACACACACACACACACACACACACACACACACACACACGCACACAATTAGGGTGACGTCTGTTTTTTATTGCTGGGGGAGAGAGAGAGAGGGGGGAGAGATAGAGCTGGGGGAGAGAGAGAGGGGGGGGGAGAGAGCTGGGGGAGAGGGAGAGGGGGGGAGACCCAAACACAAACACAAACACAGACCCAAACACAAACCCAAACACAGACCCAAACACAAACCCAAACACAAACCCAAACACAGACTCAAACACAGACCCAAACACAGACCCAAACACAGACCCACACACACACCCACACACACACCCACACACACACACACACACCCACACACACACCCACACACACACCCACACACCCACACACACACCCACACACACACACACCCACACACACACCCACACACACACAGACACACACAGACCCACACACATCAGACACACTTCCCAGAAGCACTTCCACATGCCGGATAGTCTCCTCCCTGCCCTGGAGGTTCCGCTACGTGCCGGGGGTAGTAAATACAATAATAATACTATAGTAATAATAATTTATATTATTAATAATAATAAGAATTAATCAAAGATTGATTGATTGATTGATTGATCGGTGGGTGGGTGGATGGATGTCAGGAAGAACCGTACACCAATAAAGATTTTAATGGTACGATGCATTAGTTGGATTGAACATTTGAGAGATTTTGCATGATTATTACAATGATTTTAATGCGTTTAATACCCCAGAACAGCTGCAATTTTGCTTTAATGCAAGGCCTGCGCTGCATTTAACATTGCAGGAGCCTGCAAAGTTGTTCTAATGCGTTGCATTAATTGCATTTAACATTTGAGAGGTTTTGCAAAATGATTGCAATTAATTTTATTGCATTTAACATCCCAGGGGGTTGCAATATTGCTTTAATGCAAGGCCAGCGCTGCATTTAACAATGCAGCAGCCTGCAAAGTTATCCTAATACGATGCATTAGTCGCATTTAACATTTGAGAGGTTTTGCAGGATTATTATTGCATTTCACATCACAGGGTGTTGCAATATTTCTTTAATGCAAGGCGATCACTGCATTTAACATTGCAGCAGCCTGAAAAGTCATCCTAATGCGATGCATTTGTTGCATTTAACATTTGAGAGGATTTGCAAAATGATTGCAATTAATTTTATTGCATTTAACACCCACTGGGGGTAGCTAGATGACTTTAATGCAAGGCCATCACTGCATTTAACATTGCAGCAGCCTGCAAAGTTATCCTAATACGATGCATTAGTCGCATTTAGCATTTGAGAGGTTTTGCAGGATTATTATTGCATTTCACATCGCAGGGTGTTGCAATATTTCTTTAATGCAAGGCGATCACTGCATTTAACATTGCAGCAGCCTGAAAAGTCGTCCTAATGCGTTGCATTTGTTGGATTTAACATTTGAGAGGTTTTGCAAAATTATTGCAATTAATTTAATGCATATAACATCCATTGGGGGTCGCTAGATGACTTTAATGCAAGGCCATCGCTGCATTTAACATTGCAGTAGCCTGCAATGTTATCCTAATACGATGCATTAGTCACG
>NW_027604156.1:0-6000 GCF_053455715.1 Rhinoraja longicauda
CCCAGCCCCCCTCCGACAGATCTGACACTCAGCCCCCCCGCACACCTGACACCCAGACCCCCACATACCTGACCCCAGTCCTCCACACCTGACTCCCAGCCCCCCCACTCACCTGACCCCTCAGCCCCCCACACATCTGACCCACAGCCCCCACACACCTGACCAACTTGTCACCCAGCCCCCCAGACACCTGTCCCACAGCCCCCCACACATACCTGAACCACAGCCCCGCACACACCTGAACCCCAGCCCCCACACACCTGACCCCCAGATCCCCTACCCCACACACCTGATTCGCAGCCCTCCACACACCTCACTCCCACCGCCGCACACACCTGACCTCAGCCCTCCTCACACCTGACTCCCTCAGCCCCCCACACCCCTGACCCCCACCCCTCCGAACCTCCTGAACTCCAGCCCCGTAAACACCTGAACACCAGACCCCCACACACCTGACCCCCTCAGCCCCTCCACATAGCTGACACCACACCCCCCACGCACCTGACCCACTGACCCACAGCCCCCGCGCACACATCTGACCCCCATCCCTCCTCAAACCTGACTCCCAGCCCCCCACGCACCTGACAGCCAGCCCCCCCACACACACACCTGACCCCAACACACACACACACACACACACACACACACACACACACACACACACACACACACACACACACACACACACACACACACACACACACACACACACACACACACACACACACACACACACACACACACACACACACACACACACACACACACACACACACACACACACACACACACACACACACACACACACACACACACACACACACACACACACACACACACCTCTCCCCCAGTCCCCTAAATACCTGAGCCCCAGTCCCCCACTCACCTGGCGCCCTTACCCCCACACATCTGACCGTCTGACCCACAGCCCCACACACCTGAAACCCAGCCCCCCATACACCTGACCCCAGCCCCCCACACACATGACCCCAGACCCCCACACACCCGACCCCGTCAGTCCCCAACACACCTGATCCCTTGCCCACAACAGACCTGACCTCAGCCCTCCACACACCTGAACCCCCGACCCCTCCACACCTAACCACAGCCCTCCAAAACCTGACCTCCTCAGCCCCCCGCACCTCTGACCACCACCCCTACCACATAACCGACCCCCTGACTCCCCACACACCTAACCATGAGCCCACCCACACAACTGAACCCCAGAAACCGGACCACCAGCTACCACACACATGAGCCCCAACTCCCCACACACACACACCTGACCGCCAGACCACCACACACCTGACCCCCAGCCCCTCACAAACCTGACACCCAGCCGCCCAACACATCTGACCCACTGACCCGCCCAACATTTAACCCAAATCCCCATCAAACACCTGGCCCCAAACCCATCACACACTTGACCCTCTGACACACAGTCCCCGCACACACCTGGTCCCCAGACCCCCACACACCTGACCCCATCCCCCCACAAACCTGAACCCCAGTCCCCCACGCACCTAACAGCTATCCCCCACACACACCTGACCCCAATCTCCACATGCACCTCACTTCCAGTCCCCCACATACCTGACGCCCAGTCCCCACGCACACTTGACACCCAGCCCCCCACTAACCTGACGTCCTGACCCCCAGCCCCCCACACAACTGACAACCAGACCCTCACAAACCTGAACCCGAACACCGCACACACCTGACCTCCAGCACCCAGCATACCTGGCCCGCAGCGCCCACACACCTGACCCCCAGCCCCCAATACACCTTACCCCAGCCCCGCAAAGACACAAGTAATCCCAGCTCCGATGCACACCTGATCCCTCAACCCCCACACACACCTCACTCCCACCCCCCACACACACCAGACCACCTCAGCCCCCCACACACCTGACCCCCTCAGCCCCCCACACACACCTCACTCCCAGCCCCCCAACCGCCTGAAACCCTCAGCCCCCCACCACACACTTCACTCCCAGCCGCCCCACACACACCTGCCCCCTCAGCCCCCCCCACACACCTGACCCCTTGCCCACAAAAGACCTGACCTCACCCCGCCATTCACCTGACACCCCGACCCCCCACAACCCTGATCCGCACCCCTCCGACTCACCTGAACTCCTGCCCCATACACCTGTACCCCTCAGCTACCCCCCACATAGCTGACCCCCAGCCCCCACAAAGCTGAACCCCTGCCCCAACACACCTGACCTCAGCCCCCCACACACCTGACCCCCACCCCTCCCACACACCTGAACGCAATCCCCGCACACAGCTGACCCCCTGACTCCCCACACACCTGACCCTGCGTCCCCCGCACATCCGAACCCCAGCCCCCTAGAAACCGGACCCCCAGCCTCCCACACACATGGCCCTAATCTCCCCACATACACCTGACCCACAGACCCTCACACAAATGACCACCAGCCCCTCACAAACCTGACCTCCAGCTGCCCAACATATCTGACCCACTGACCCGCCCAAAATTTGACCCAAAACCGAATCACACACCTGGCCTCCACACCCCTCATACACCTGACCCACTGACCCACAGCCCCGCAAACACATGATGCCCAGATCCCCACACACCTGACCCCCTTCCCCCGCACAATTGACCCCAGCCCCCCACACACCTGACACCCTGACAACCACACATCTGACCCCAGCCCACCACACAACTGACAACCAGCCCCCCACAAACCTGAACCCCAGCCCCGCACACACCTGACCTCCAGCCCCCGCATACCTGTCCCCAGCCCCCACACAACAGATACCCAGCTCCCCATACACCTGACCCCAGACCCCACACGTACGTGACCCCAGTCCCCACACACATGAACCCCAGACCCCACACACCTGACCTCTCAACCCCACACATATGACCCTGAGCCCCCCCCCACACAGCTGCAACCCATCCCCCAACAAACCGGACCCCCAGCCTCCCACACACATGACGACTAGCTCCCCACACACACCTGACACCCAAAGCCCGACACCTGACCCCCAGCCCCTCAAAAACATGACCTCCAGCCGCCCAACGCATCTGCCCCACTGACCCACTGCCCCCGCATACACACTTGACCCCCAGGCCCCACTCACCTGAGCCCTGAACCCCACACATCTGACCCTCTGACCCACAGACCCCCCACACCTGAAACCCAGCCCCTACACACCTGACACCAGCCACCCCACACACACATGACCCCAGCCCCCACACACCTGAACCCCAGTCCCCACACACCTGACCTCGGAACATCAGTAGCCACATACTCATGACACCCAGCGCCCCACACACGTGAACCCCAGCCGCCCCCCACACGCTTGAACCATGCCCCACAGACAACCAACCCCTCAACACACCTGATCCCTTCATCCCCCCACACACCTGACCCACTGCTCCCCACACATCTGAAAAACCTGTTACCCAGCCCCCCGGACACCAGTCCCTCAGCCTCCCCACACACATGAAACCCGGCCCCGCACGCACCTTATCCCCAGCCTCCCACACACTTGAACCCCAGCCCCGCAAACACCTGAACTCCAGCACCGCACACACCTGAACCACACCCCCCACACACCTGACCCACTGCTCCCCACACCACTGAACAACGTCCCCCAGCCCCCCAGGCACCTGTGCCTCAGCCCCGCGCAAACACCTGAACTCCAGCCACGCACACACCTGAACCCCAGCCCCCCACACACCTGACCCACTGCCCCCAACACACCTGACCTCAGCCCTCCACAAACCTGACCTCCTCAGCCCCCGCACCTCTGACCCCCACCCCTACCACACATCTGAACCCCAGCCCTGCACACAGCTGACCGGTTGATTCCCCACACACTTGCCCTCAGCCCTCCCACACACCTGAGCACCAGCCCACCAGAAACCGGACAACCAGCCTCACACAAACACGACCCCCATCTCCCCCACACATCTGACCCCCAGACTTCCACACACATGACCATCATCCCCTTACAAACCTGACCCACTGACCCGCCCAACATTTGACCCAAAGCCCAATCATACACCTGGCCCCCACACGCTTCACACCTGACCCACTGACCCACAGCCCCCGCATACACCTGATCGCCAAACCCACACACACCAGACACCCATCCCCCCACAAACATTACACCCAGCCCCCCAAGCACCTGACAGCCAGCCACCCCCCACACACCTGACCGCAACCTCCACACACACCTCACCCCCAGACTCCCACATAGCTAACCCCAGTCCCCTGCACACTTGACCGCCAGCCCCCCACTCAAGCCTGACACCCAACCCCCCACACACCTGACCCCAGCCCCCACACACACGTGACACCAGCCCCCACACACCTGAACCCCAGTCACCACACACCTGACTTCTGTACCCCAGTAACCACACACACATGATACCCAGCCACCCACACACATGCCCCCCAGCCGCCCCCACACGCCTGAACCACGACCCTCCCACACACCTGATAAGCAGCCCCCCCACCTGACACCCACTTCTCCCCACACACATGAACAACTTGTCACCCAGCCCCCCGGACACCTTTCCTTCATCCCCCCCACACACATGAAATCCTGCAAAGCACGCACCTGAACCCCAGCCTCCCACATACCTGACCACTCAGCCCCCCCATATAGCTGACACCCCAGCCCCCACACACTTGAACCCCAGCCCCCCACACACTTGACCGCTTCAGCCCCCCACACAAATGACCACTGCTCCAACACACGTGACGTCAGCTGACACCCACTTCTCCCCACACACATGAACAACTTGTCACCCAGCCCCCCGGACACCTTTCCTTCATCCCCCCCACACACATGAAATCCTGCAAAGCACGCACCTGAACCCCAGCCTCCCACATACCTGACCACTCAGCCCCCCCATATAGCTGACACCCCAGCCCCCACACACTTGAACCCCAGCCCCCCACACACCTGACCCCCTCAGCCCCCAACACACCTGTCCCCCACCACTCCGACACACTTGAACCCCAGACCCCACACACGTGACACCCAGCCCTCTACACACCTGAATCACAGCCCCCCCACTCACCTGACCCCTAGGCCCCGAACACACCTGGCCCACAGCCCCCCACACACCTGAGCCACAGCCACCACACACCTGACCAACTTGTCACCCAACTCCCCGGACACCTGTTCCCCAGACCCACCACACACCTGAACCCCAGCCCACACACACCTGAACTCATCCACGCACACACCTGAACCCCAGCCCCCCACACACCTGACCCACAGCCCCCCACCCACCTGACCCGCTCAGCCCCCCAAACAGCACAATCCAAGCCCACCACACTCCTTGCCCCCTCAACCCCCCCCCCACATGGCTGATCCCCCACGCCCCTCACACACCTGAAACCAGCCCCCCCCACACACCTGATCCCTTGCCCACAACAGACCTGACCTCAGCCTTCCACACACCTGACTCCTCGACACACCCACACCCCTGATCACCACCCTTCCGACACACCTGTACTCCACCCCCCCACACACACCTGACCCCCTCAGCAACCCCCCCCCCACATGGCTGATTCCCCACGCCCCCCACACACCTGACCCCAGCCCTCCACAAACATGAACCCGTCAGCCCCGCCACGTAGCTGACTCCCAGCCCCCCCACACACCTGAACCTCAGCCCCGTACAAGCCTGAACTCCAGCACAGCACACACGTGAACCCGAGCGCCCACACACAGGACCCCCTGACCCCAGCAGACCTACACCCCAGCCCCGCAGACAGCTGACTCCCTGACTCCCACACACCTGACCCTGCGCCCGCCCCCCACACCCCTGAACCCCAGCCCCCCAGAAACCGGACCACCAGCCTCACACACACATAACCCCAGCTCCCCTCACACAGCTGACACCCAGCCCCTCACAAACCTGACACCCAGCCGCCCAACACATCTGACCCACCCAACATTTGACCCAAAGCCTCGTCACACACTTGGCCCCCACACCCCTCA